>NC_079910.1:1598217-1660717 GCF_024868665.1 Triplophysa rosa
TGAAAACATTCCAGGATTTTTCTCCATATATTGGACTTCAATGGACTCCAAACGGTTGAAGGTGAAAATGACAGTTTCAGTGCCGCTTTTGGATGACATGGGGGTGAGTAAATGATCATGAACATTTATTTTGAAAGTGAACTACTCCTTTAAGTCTTTAGTCTTTACCTGTCCATTTTTTTCTCATTTCAGAAGTCGTTTTACTCGGTATATACGTCACGATACGGAAAAAAAGACAATCGCTAATTCCGTTTTATGCCGACTTTGCCGACACAAGCCAGACCAGTTTAGATAGGCCGAGTTCTTCATTGTTTGATAAGATTGTTGGGTTTCAGCTGCCTCGTGATTTATTGAAGCCGAACGATCCTCACATGCAATCACAGATGTGTTAAAAGCGTGACTTTCTCTCTCTCTCTCTCTCTCTCTCTGAAAGATTCATTGCAGTCTGACTAGCATTTTCTCAAATGTCAGTGTCGGTTATAAGTTTTATTGAGCTTGTGTTTATACAGCCATCTCTGTCTGCAGGTGTATGAAAAGCTGGATGTGTGGGGTATTGTGGATGTTGTCTGAATTCTGAGCACAGCTTTGGGAGCTGAAGCCCCTCGTGATGCTGCAGTTAAGCAGGCCCGACAGCCCGCCGATCGATCGCTTATAAATTGTTGATCGATGGCCGTGTGCCGACTCTCTCAAGCGGTCCGGACCGACTCTCATGAGACGCCGCTTCAATAAACCTGAGAGAAGCTCTGCATCTGAATTAGAGGAGAGAACACCTGCGACGCATGAGCAAATCTCTCTCTATCTCTCTGTGTGATGTCGCGGTGCTCTGAAAGCTCGGTAACCACCATCAGCGGTGTGTAATGTAGAGAGACGGGATCCGTCTGAAATAATCTCAGAGAAAGAGAGACTAATAGAGCCGCTGAATGAGAGAGAGAGACACGTACGGGCTGCACTTGGAGAAAATGTGCAGAAAGAAAGCTAGATTGGATAAAGTGAGAGGCAAATGGAGTTCGAAGAAAGAGAGAGAGAGAGAGAGAGAGAGACGGGTAGAGGCTGTCTACATGAATAAAACTGACATTGATCCCTATTGGTCGGTCAGTTTAAGATTTATGGTCACACACAACCATACAAATTGGATTAGAACACAGTGTGTATTTCTTAAATACAGTAATGAATGTTGATTGCAGAGGTCAAAGCATCTGGATTTGATGAGTTTGAGTTCGTATTGCAATTCAATAATATTGAGCTTTGATTGCAGACTTGAGAAATCTGAGCTCAGTTTGTAAAAAATACAACTTCAAATTGTTCACCCAACAAAAGTAACTAAGTAATTTGAACAAAGTTTTTTAGTAGAAGAGGAAGAATGTATTATTTTGAGTATGCTGAACAAAATGAGTCTAAATGTGGTATCAACAAAGATTCTTTTGTTGACTGTACTTAGATATCTAAGTGATTGTCCAAAGCGTGTCAAGAAGTTTCACCAACTTGCCAAACTGTGTAATCTCAAAAAACAATTCTAGTGTTTGAAAGTTCCCAGCATGCATTGCAGAATTTTCAATTCGCTGGTTAAAATTATTAAAATGATTGCTATTTTAGTGTTTGCTGGCTATATTTTTTGTTTATGTTGTCATTGTAAGTTACCTTTGGTATTTAGAGTTCCTTTTTAACTATGATGTTTAATGATGTTTGATGATTGTTACCATGATTGAGGCTCATGTGCTCAGTGTTGAGCTCTTAAGTAAATGATGCAGGGAGTCCACTAAATGTTTAAAACACAAACAGCTTAAGCAGTTACATAAGCAGAGTGTGTATATAACATATCTATTAAGTAGAATTGAGTATTAAGAGTGTGTAAATAATAATAAAACAATTATATATTAATTTGATATAAAACATAATCTTTTGAGTTGGGCCAACTAAGTCCATAGTTGAGTGAACTCAGAAACTTGATTGTTGCATTTTTATTTTAAATTGGTTCAACTATTTATTTCAATTGACAGTCATGTGACATTACTCAGATTATTCAGTTAGGTGAAATACTTGGCCAAAAGTTGAGTAAACTCAAAAAAGCTGTGCAGCGAGTTGCCTTGAAATTTTAAGTTAAGTCAACTTTTCATTTTTTACAGTGCACACTGTTGACATCTCTTCTCAAACTCTCATTTGTAAGACTGTTTTCTCAGGAGAAATATCTGAGACACACACGAGACTTAAGTGTAAACTTCTATTCGCTCTCTGTTTAATGTCATTGATGTCTATATAATTGAGATATTAAAGAGATTTCATCTGTGATTTTTCACCCCTTTGGTCTTGTAGTTCTGTGGACTTTGTTGTAAATAATATATGGAGACACGTGTGTGTGTGTGTGTGTGTGTGCGTTCGTGCGTGCGGGTTGCGCGTCCGGCTCAGCGTTGTGTACGTCGCCGTGGGTCCGCGTGCGCATGTGTGTTTGGTGTGTGGTCGCGTAGCGGTTGCAGATGATGTTGTGTGTGCGGTGTGTGCGTGCGCTCTTGTTGTGTGCTGTGCGTGCGTTCGCGTGACGGCGTGGTGTGTGTGTTGTGTGGTGTGTGTGTGGTGCGTGTGTGTTGTTGTGTGCGTGTGATACGCAGAAGTGAGATCAAAGGAGAGAAGAAATTGCAATGTTGCAGTCAAATGAAAGCCTTGAAATGTTGAAAGAGCTTCACGCTGATCAAGACTAATAAAGAAAAGGACTGAAAAGAAAGTTCGCGCCATGAAAGGCAATAAAAGCGCTCGGTCTCATGAAACTGTGGAATATTCATCAGCGCATTCACAGTGAAGCATTTTGCAGACGCTTTTGTCCAAACATGAGGAAAACAACGAAGCGCTTCGTCTTACATTCGCTCGGCTCAAACACACACTGATCCAGAATGATGGAAATCAATGAGCAGAGTCGTGAAGGGTGAAACAGATTCATCAAATAAAGTTTGCTAAGTGTTTTCATTCTGCAGGCGGCGATTTATCATCATCACTGGTGAATCAGGAGGGAAGTGAATAATTGGTGTGGAACGCTGATGGGTTGAGAGCTCTCTTCTTAAAAACACCACGAATCCAAAGATCCGTTTTATTTTCGCTCCTCTAATGCTGGATACACTTTGTGTTTAAAACACAGAAAATAAAAACTCTGTTTTACTTAAGTAAACCTTTTGGTGAGGCAGGGGGAAAAAGTGAAATGTCTACACAGAAATTATAAATAGTAGAATCACAGATATCTGGTTTCTTTCTCTTATAGAAGCCGGTGTTCTGACAATTTATGCATCCCTATCAAATTTTGCTACCTCCATACAAAACAGGACTAACCCCTCCCCCAACCCAACCCTTACACCTAAATAACCCCTCCCCCAACCCAATCACAACACGAGGGTAGCACAAATTTATGGGTAGCATAAATTGGCAGAACACCGGCAATCAGATTTCACGCTTCTTACTGTATGTTTCTTGAGACGTCATCACATGTCTCTTCTTTAAAAAAGGTCTCAACGACGTGCTTAAAGTGTTTACGTTTACTAAAATGCCAAAGTCAGAGATTTCAAACTGAACTTTATCTTTTCATATTCGCTTTATAGCTCTGAATGTGAAAAGTTGTCTCGTTGAAAGAAAGTATAAGAATAAGGAAAGTTTGAAACAAAATTGTAAATTAAATTGCCAGTAAGTTACTGGCAAACCTGCTGCAAAACTACAGCAACTTTTTACAGTGTTATTTATGGCAAAACTATAGATTAGAAGATGTCCTTACAAATAAATTATAAAGTGTTTGTTTGTAAAATAAACGTATTGTGCTTTAATCCTACTGATATCAACAAGTTTATGTGTGCACTGCAGGTTTCCACGTGATTATTGTTGATATCAGTAGGATTAAAGCAAAATTCGTTTATTTTACAGACTCTCTCTTTGTGTGTGTGTGCGTGTGTGTGTGTGTGTGTGTGTGTGTGTGTGCGCGTGTGTGTGTGTGTGTGTGTGTGTGTGCGTGCGTGCGCGTGTGTGTGCGTGCGTGTTTTGGTAAGAGATGAAGGCTTATCCTTCATCTTCAATAAAGGTGCTAAAATTGAAGGCTCTCCCTTGAAGGCTTTGAACAACCTTCCAATAACCTTCTACAAACCACTTCAGAGATTGCGTTGATGTGTTAGTCGTGCAGTGCTGTGTGTGTGCTGTAGGGGGCAGTGTGTAAACATCAGAACTCAGGTAACGTGTGCCATCATTTACTACATGCACATTTTCTGCAGTATATTGAATATACACTGTGCACAGAGCGGGTGTTGTGTCCACACTAACAGAGAAAACACAGATAACCTTTTTAGATCTGACAAAATAAACCGTGTATATACAGCTACTGTACATCACAGCGCACAAGATACAGAATGCCACCTGCATTTCACCATTTCGCCATCCAAAAACAGATCAATATCTACTATTATAATAATAAAATGTATATTTATTTAGCTTAAAAAACATCAAAGTTCTGTATCTAAAAAGCAAAGAGATTTTTTTTAAAGAATCATAATTGACTTACAGTAGGCCTAAAGGTTTTTTGGGGAACCAAAAATGTTTTCTCTATTTATGGGATCGTTGCAAATAATTTCTTATAGAACTTTTAAAGGGATAGTTCACCCCCCAAAAATGTAAGTTTTTTACCCTCTTGTCATGTCAAATCTCTGTGACTTTCTTATCTCTGCAGAGCACAAAAGAAGATATTCTGAAGAACGTTGATAATCAAACTCGAACTCCTTTGACTTCCACAAAACCACTAAGACATTTCTCAAACTATCTTCTTTTGTGTTCCATTGAAAACAGAGTCACATACAGATTTACAACCACATGAGAGAGAATAAGTAATGACAGAATTTTTGTTTTTCGTTGTGAACCATCATATAGATGATCTCAAAGCTAACAGAGATGAACTAAAAGCATCCAACAAACTCAGACAAACTCACAAGCTCTGATTGCGATTTTAATTTACCAAGGCATCATTGCTTTATAAGTTTCATGATGGCATTGAATGAAAAAAAGCAGAGAAGAACAAGGCAGTGTTTACCGCCACAATCCATTGAGTGACCACAGAAACCTCATTCCCGACCTGATGTAGAGGTCAAATGGTTTCAGCTCGCCGCGGAGTTACAACATCGTGAAATTTTCAATCTACTCCTCCGCGGACGCCCTCAAACTGTGTAATGTGCCGAAATGTTACGAGGAACACTTTTGGACACCTGCTCTACAGATTTGTTTTCTATGATAATGAAAAAGGTTCTGATAATGGAAAGGCTTAATATATATTGATTTTATAATCTTGTGGAAAGGTTGTTTGTTAATAGGAATCGAATTGGCTTCTATCTCGGCTCCTGACTTCGGTGTGTCTGAACAAGGCAATCAGAAATAACCGTGTGGATTTCCATCAGGAGAGAGAATTTTACCCTCCACACATACGCACACACGCAGACTCACGATATATCCTGCAGCAAATGGAAAACCACTGAGAGAGAAAATAATTTCATCACACACTCAGTGCTTCCAAAAGGACAAATTCTGTGAACTCATCAGGGATGAAATATTATCATAGTTTAACGGTTAAGGATGAGATGATTTAGCGTTTTACCAACCCAACACTTAAAGAACAGATGAACCTGAAGCACAGATGATGATGATGATGAGAGAGAGAGAGAGAGAGAGAGATGATTCACATGAATGTTTGAATGTGATGTGCGAGTTGCCTTCAACTGTTTGATAAAAAAATTCTGCTTTTTTACAATGTTATTAAAAATAGAGCATTTAAGTGTAAATAAATGACATTGTGCATCTAAGTTAATGCAATTTTAATATACAGCCAGGGAAAAAATGAAGAGACCATTCCAAACATAAAGACATAAAGTCATCCAACAGCCATGTGAAAGACTGACAGAATGACAAGAAACATGAAAACTGTGAGAAAAATCCAGGTAATCACATACAAAAATAATTTTTGATCTTTTCCTAACATGTACAAATATGACTGTAAACTAAAAGTGAATATGAACTTGTTTTCTTCGCAGTATTTGAGGTCTGAAACAATGACCTCAATGAATTTTCACATGTTTCTCCAGTTTTCATTTTCTGCAAATAAATGCAAATAGAAGCAATATTTTTAATTGAAATTTGGTAGAAGTATTGTTAGTTGTTCACAGAATAAAACAAAAATTATCATTCAAGTCTATAAATAGTAAATTCAGAAAAACTGAAAATAATTAAAAAATGGTCTTTTAATTTTTCCCCCGGCTGTATGTTGGTATATCAATATGACAGTTTTACAGATTCCCATAAAAAGATAAATGATGAGATCTTAATAATATCTCAATTATTAAAATTCGAGCACATGAAAACATTTTTCCTTAAGAAACTGCAAATCCCTCCTGTTCCATTCTTTCCTCTCACATTGTGTTTTGTCTGGCAGTTAAAGGTTTCTCCCCACAGATCGTGTGTGATTTGCGTAATTTGTGTTTATGCGGCTAGCGCACCTGCTGTAATTAAGACAAATACACACGCTCTGATGAGCACCTATGATTTAATGTGTCAGTTCAGACGGGGCCCCGCGCGGCCCTTAACGGCTTCAAGCCAGACTTCACACACCGCTCTCATTTACATATTAATGACATTTTCATGCTACGTTTCTCTTTACGCAGAGAAGGAGAAAAGAAGAAAGCCAGACGTATAATAACAAGCTGTACAGGAAGCGCCGAACACAATGATAATTGCACGCCGGTGAATGGTACGGCCCCGAGCGCCTGTTGAGCTGTGAATGCGCTCCCGATAAAGACGAATAATAAAACAAGGAACCAGAAACAAACTGGTGCTAACAGACAGATAAATGTGAAGTGTGGCACCAAATAAAAATGCTGGGATGTTTGTGTGTTTCTGATAACAGTATTTTGCACGTACAGCAGCATCTCCAACCGCGTGATGAAAACAAACTAATTCAATGGATGAATAAGATAGTATGCATACTGCAAAAGACACCAAGTATTTCTGCCATAAAAAGATTACAGTTATGTAAACCACTTAAAAAAAAGAAGTGTGTATATGTGCTATTAGTATATACTTCTTTTACACTAAAAATAAAGTATACTGTCAGACACTGAAATATACTTTTCTTCAGTATATTTGGTCAATACTTGTACCCTAACTTTTGATGGAGGCAGTATACTTGGCTTGTGGTTTGTTCACTCTTTTGATTGAGTAGCCTATAGTTTCTGTAAACTTACATGTTCAAGTTGATAACAGTTACAAAGTTAGGGTAAAATAGAGTAAATAAGACGTGTGAAACTGCTCTTCTTTGTACACTGTGATCATTCCGTGCGTCGGAAATCGAAAATGAGTAGAGTCATGAGTAGAATGTCGAAACCTCAGTATGCACTAAACAGTAGGCGAGAAATACCAGGATGGTCTAATGCTGCCGCCGAGGTTTGTGAGTGTGCATCGGATGGACACTTCTCCATCCCATGATGCAACGGGAGCAACAGTCAAACTTTAAAAGTTAATCAACTAAAAATATTGGAAAGCTTCAAAGCAGGTGTCCGTTTTTTAAGCGTAAGTACAGATTAATGAATTTCTTGTGAATAAATTATGTTTGTACCGAGGCCTAGATACAGGTTGATGTTAATACGTCATTGGTCAAAGATACGTGTCACATGACAATAAAGCATGGCGGATGCAGTACGTCTGAAATCTATTCATATTACCCCCAAACATACTATATATAGAACGTACTGTATTAACGGTCGATACTTCATTTAAATCAGTACTGTCATTCTATGCGATTTCGGACGCAGCGATTGTAATTTCCTATAAATCTACTTGTACTTTAAGTACACTTGAATGTTACAAGTATAAGAATTCATACCTAAATAGATTGTTGATCTACTGGCCCAGGCCAGTAGTATACGTAAAGTGCAAAAATAGTATATAAATAGTAGCTAGAAGTATTATGTACAGAAAACATAGAGTGTATAAAAACTTTTCAAATACTTCAAAGTGTTCTTCATGAGTCTTAAATGAGTAAACGGTCAGTACACTTGTAAGTTTACTTGTAGTATAGTTGCAATACAATGCTAGTTGTAAACTAACTGTGTACTCTTAGCATACTACTGTTATACTTAAAGTGTAATTGTGTGTGTACTTTTATAATCTAAAAAGTGGGACAAAGTAGTATTGAAATAGTACACTTACTATACTTATACTTCCAGTCCACTGATATTTGTGTACTTACTGCAAAATGTATACTTCAAATTTTACCATAATTTTCCTAAAGTATACTTATAAAATGAACCTCAAATAGTATACTTGTTTTTGTAAGGGTTTGTATGGTGTTAACACTTAACAGTGGTAAAATAGCTGTAAGGGTTCTCAAGGCTCTTCTAGATCAATCTCTGAGTGAGAACAAAGGCAAAACTTTTCAATGACTTTCACCTGCAGTGTCACGCTGATTTACCTGATCTGTCAGTCTCTCCAACCTATTCACCAATACTTAACCCAGACGAGACTCTGTCATTTCACAGGTCAATTCACTCTAATTACGGCGTGCCGGTTTAATCTGCCTTTAAACAGCCAGACGGACAATTTAGAAAAATTTCATTAACCTCCCCAAATTTCAATCTCTTCTCTTTATCAGACGGGCGTCCTGCTAACGCCGGCACGGTGATGAACAAAAGTGATTTAGACCGGAGAGCAAAACAAGCCAGAGATGGAGGGAGGCTGAATGAGATTAGCTGAAATCTGTCTGCATGACATCATCAGACTCGACAGACAGGATCATTGTTTTCTCTTGGAAAAGCACAGGTTGCTTGGTTTGTCCTAACTGGTGTTCCAGGTCGGTCTAGTTTGATGGTTTTAGATTTTTGTGATGATCCAAGACAATGAGTCTGGAGAAAAGTTCCTTTAAAACTAAAATAGTTTAATCTCATCAGAAATCTTAGTATTTTCTCAGTATTAGTTTCATGTGCATAATTGACATCATGACTTTTTTATTTGGACACTTTTGTCCCAATGGACATTTGATTTTGTTTTTATTCATTTTAAATAAACGCTTCACGTCACGCTCGTTGCGTCTGTCTGTCTCGGTTAAAAATGGTATACTTTTAAATTTGCACTTCTATTAATTTCATTCATTATTTAACTTCTGACTGCATTAAAATTCAAGAAATATGAGCAGAGCACATTTCTGCTGAAAATCGCACATGAATCCATTTGTATGTAAATTGTTCTGTTTTACAAGCGGACCGCTTTCGCCTTGTGTTTCACGAGCGAGACCTGCCGAATCATGTCCATGATGACTTTTGAGCCTGAATATTTATGCGTGATTTGTGCCGAATTGGCATTTTCTTGTTTGGCAGAATTCAATGGAGATGTCAATCAAAGTGATTCGACAGGTGCGGAGAACCACGCGGAGCAGGCGAATACTCGGCTGTCAGCGCTCAAGGTCATGAAAGTGAGTGATTTGCATCCTGCCGTGTCATAAATCTGAGGGAAGAACACAGCCTCAGTTAAACCGAGACCTCACTTCTTATCATGCGGTTGCGCTTGTAGGATTTTTAATTGAATTTCCCGCAGAGGTCTTATCTGACATTCACAGACCTGATCACCTGTGTGACCCTCGGAGCCTGACGGCATTAATGAAACCCGCAGGACTCCAGAGACCTTCTGCTTGGGTTTATCAACATAACTTCACGGAAGAAGAAAATCGCGGATGAGATCTCTTTAATGTCTTAATTGTTTCTCATAAGACTTCAAGGAGAGAGCAAACTTTTGCATAAGTCTCATCTCATATATTTCTCCTGAAAAAGAGTCCGAAATCGGACAAATGTCGTTAGAGTTTCAGAAGAGAAGAGCTCAGATTTGAGGAGAAACATCTGAGATGTAATGAAACACAAATGAAAACCCCTCTGCTATAAAGAGCCAGAACAGACTTCAGAATGGAGGATTCAACAACCCCGGCACTGAACTGAAGATTGTGTATTCAAAGCACTGAGGTGAAGAAGAGGTTTTGTCAGATGTGTGTTTTCATGCTGTGCAGAGGCTAATTGGCTCCGCCTCCTGAGCAGATGTTGACACCCGCCCCCTCTGACCTCTCACACCTGTTTCAATTAGACGGTGTCACTTTGTGCCTGGCACCCGCCGAGCTGAGACACGCGCAGGTCACGCTCGCACCCTCATCGCCTTGTTTCAGAAGTGCTCAGCCGTGAGACTTTTTGAAAATAGTTTTTTGTAATGATGTTGAAGCTGATGATGTACATTACAGAGTTTCTGCACCCACACACACCTGCTGTATTTATGCGGTGCAGTTTCTAGAAGAGCGAAAAATAATAGAACTGTCATCATTCATTCTCCTCATGTGCACAGCAAACTCGCCAGTGTTAAAAAGGGTCAAATGAACTCTCACAGTGTTTATATAATCCACACTTTGAGAGTGTGGATTATACACTGTGAGTGTTAGTTTGACTTTTTTTAACACTGGCGATTTTACTGTGTGGTTGACTCTTTCATCAGTGGAACACAAAAGAAGATATTTTGAGGAATGTCTCAGTGGCTTTGTGTTGATATAATGGAAGTCAATGGGGTTGGTTATCAGCGTTCTTCAAAATATCTTCTTTTGTGTTCTGAAGAAAGAAACTCAAACAGGGATCATCGTGAAAGTAAACGATATTAATTGTGTGTGTTTGCTGCAGCTGTTGTTCACATTTTCTGTCTTGTTTGCTGAGCCACATTGTTTATAATTATGATGATAAAGATCAATTCATTAACATGCCATTCAAAAGCATCAGCAACAACCTTTTGGTTTCACAAGCCATGTGATCGTTTGGTGTTTCCGGTACACAGTTTAACAAACGTCAACTACACTCAAATCTTTTTAACCAAATGCTAGTTCTGAAACGTAAATCTATTGAAATGACAACGTCAGTAGAATAGGGTGTCATCTGTATGCTGCACTGTATAATAACCCAGACTGAGCACTCAGCAGCGTGTGGTTGCTATGGTAACCGCCTCTCTTCTTCACGAGGCAGGTGAAAACATGAGCTTTTACTAAAGGCCCATTAACACCAAATGTGTGAGTATTTGGTGCAAACATTTGGAGTGAACTGTAAAAGCAGCACATTCCCAATGGAGGTGGTTCAAAAGAATAATGTTTTAAGGAAAGTTCAAGCATGAATCTTCAAGCTGTTTTTCTATCTCTCTTTATGGAAGTCTTTGTTTGATTCATTCACTGTATTAGACTGTAAAACCGTTCCAGCAGAAACATTTACATAGCTGTTAGTTTTATCCTACATGTTTACCAGAACAGAACCTTCCTGTATCTCTGTTGTTTGCTGTATCTGTTGTTTATCGTTTACTGTATTTATGTTGTTTTTTTGATCTGTTTGTTTACTGTCTCTCACATTTCTTTACAATCCACACATTTCTTAAACAGACTACCTTTGAAGGAACCCAATCCATAAAGCATCCAGCATCCATCCAAAACATCCTAGCATCTGCAGTACATAGTAAAGAAGAAATAAAGAAGAAACGTTTTTTTATATAACTCTAACCTTTAAGTAAACCAAAATGGTCCTTCTATGGCATCACTGTGAAGAATCTTTTGTAGCACTTTTTTTTAAGAGTGAACGGTAGCATGCAGTTCTTATCAATTTTACACAACTTTTCCTGCTTTCCAGCACTTTCTGTAGGAATTATTCAAATTTGAGTTGTTTTGCTCCCCTGCATTTGATAAAAGTTGTAAAAAAATGTTCAAGGTAATATTAAGCATGTGAGGTTCTTCAAGGTAAATCAAATCTGCCACATATTCTGGAAATGTTGCTATAGTAACCATTCATTTGGACGTGCTGGAACAGGAGGTGACATGCAAATTTCGTCATCTTCTTTTTTCCCACCCTCGCTTTTTCCCTTACATAATTCCTCCTTTACTTCTATTTCTGCTTTATCTTTACCCCTCTCTCTCTCTCTCTCTCTCTCTCTCTCTCTCTCTCGGTTACAGACAGCAGCGTGTAGGCTGGAGGAATATATACGTGCTGTTGTTTTGGCAGCTGTGTATGATTTAAAGGTCTCCGGCTTCATTTTTCACCTTGCATGTATTCATTACACATGATATGGTTCAGATTTTTTAAACATAGATGATATTTATACTGTACGGCATGAGGAACATGAGTTCAAAACCATAAAACGTCAAATGAACTTCAGCTGATGGTTATGATCTCCCTGAAGTTACATAAATATAGTTAAATAATATTCATAAAGGAAATGTTGTTCTGTTACATTATTGTAAATAGATTCAATACTGAAAAGACCCACAGGGTTTTAGAGGTCCTGGATTAATACTGTCACAGAGCACATCGCAGTGCATTCTGGGATTGTGTTCTCCATGAAAGACACATGCAAATGTTAAAAAAAGGTATCGGGCAGTATTTTTATTTTGGAACAGTCTATAAGACTTATATTTGTTTTGCTTATTTTTCACTCTTTTTTCGAACCTTACATTTAGACATACCTTTAAAATCTCAATGTAAATAAGGTCTGTGACGATCAACTCGTAACAGTGTTAATCAAAGCGCGCGATGATGTTTGCGCAGTTCATTTGCATGTTGTCTGTTACTCTGAAAATTCAATCTACATATAGATTATTAACTTCACCCTGCGGCAGAGAGTGACTGTCATGTGATTACAACGGCAAATTAAATTCGTATGTACAATGATAATTTACATATTCATGTGGCACGTTTGCAAATAGACCTGGCTTTTTGTATGTTTGCGTGGATGTCACAATGTATACCACAATGCATGGTAGTATTTGTTTAATCCATACCTATGTGAACAAACAAACAAAAGACCCTTTTTATACAATAATTGTTTGTACTGTAATACAATAATATTGTCATAAAATATGACCTGGTGAGATTCACTTCTGTACATCCAAACATTATGCTTCAGAATTGCAGATGAATGAATCATTGATATCCGCTGTTATGAGAGTGTTTCAACAGATTGAAATGTAAGTTTTGAATGTATGCAAACACATCCCTGACCTGCCCTTCAGTGAGCACTCCTGACCTATTCCATACAGATCAGCCGGCAAGGCAGGTGGAAAATCACCCGTTCACACACCTACATTCTGGATTTATGAGTTTTGTGTCCATACAACTTCTGTCTTGTCAAGTCTCAACAGAGCCGGTCAAGTGTGACACGCAAAACAGATGACCGGACAGAGGAGGCCAGCACTGAGTGACAGAGAGAGAGAGAGAGAGAGAGAGAGACAAACACACACACACAAACAGAGATGTGAATGCTATAAAAATATATTAAAAGAATGTGTTCTTGTCTTAAAAACTGAAAGATTTAGTTCACGAAATAAAGTTGTGTCATTATTTACTCATACTCACCTAAACCGGAATGCTGCAAACACAAATTTGACGTCTCATCTTATTCTTGGCTTATTAAAACAAAATTTATTCAAAACCCCCCATAAAAACATATTTCGATCTTTGTCACTTTAAACAGACCAATAAGCTCTTTGCACTACCTTCCATCTGCACGGTTGTATATTTCACTGGTTTGCACTGGTCTGCCATTACCTATCTTCTTTTTATTTATTTTTTAAATATCCCTGCTTGTTATAGTTGTATTTTACATATATATAATAATCTGTATTATCTATATTTTTTTAATATATATATTTTTTCTGTGTAGTGTTATTTGTATGCACAATGGGTCTGAGAGTAACGCAAAATTTTCAATCCTCTATATGTATACTGTACATGTGGCAGAATTGACAATAAAGCAGACTTTGACTTTGACTTTGACTTTGACTTTGACATGATAACATTCACTATAAACATGCAGCAGAGATCACAATAAAGGAATTGTTCACCTTCAAAATGAAAATTCTGTCATCTTTTGCACCCTCTTGTCATTTCAAACCTGTATGACTTCCTTCCTTCCGCAGAACACAAAAGAAGATATTTTGAAGAATGTTGTTAACAGTCCCCCATTCACTTGCATTGGCTGCAATAGACTGTAATTGTTCTGTTACCAACATTTTTCAAAATATCTTCTTATGTGTTCTGCAAAAGAAAGAAAGTCATACAGGTTTGAAATGACAAGAGGGTGTAAATGATTTTCATTTTGAGGGTGAACTACTCCTGTAATGTAGCATAGCCTATACTATTTTATATAAAAAAAATGATGTTCAGGAAGAAGTATTTAAGTATACCATTGCAAAATACTCGTTTTATTAAGTCTCTTATTTATTTATTTATTTTTTCCCCTGAGGCAGAATGTGATAAATAGTGTGTGTATTAAAAAACGAAATTAAAAAGGAGGTGCGGCTGTAATCTCTAGCTGTCTGAATAATTAACGCTGTCTTCTCTTAACTTATCTTGTCGAGTAAATACCTGCAGTGAGTTCTGCAAACAGCACAGAAACGGACACTGCTGTAGATTATGAGCAGAGCTGATACTGTATTTGAGGCATTAGATTAGAAAATATAAATCTGCTAACAATAGCATTATTGAAAATGTTTAAATCCCAGGATGCATTTTAGCTATCCCATATTAAACTTTCTTCACCTTCTTAAATGAAGGGAAGATGTTTAATTGTTTGTAAGCTCTCTTTACAGTTTGTAATGTAAAATCAATATTATCATGTCTGTGTTCTGGTTTTGCGGTTCGTCCTCCGCGGCTGCAGGTGTCGCCGCTGAGTCTCTGTGCGCGTGCGTGCCGCACGGTTCATGCGCGTGAAGAACAGACCGCAAGTTACCTCACAAACAAGCGTGTTTTGTGTTGACACACTTTATTGAAATATTGTTGTTTAGAAAGATTAAACAGACACACAATTTATCATGGATGTGGGCGAGCTGTTGAATTATCAGGTAATGTTGGGTTTTAATGTTACTGTGAGCTGCTTTCGCTTTATTTCATCTGTTCTGGTGCAAGTGTCAATGTTATGAAAACTTAAATAATTCATTCACGAATAAACACCTTTTCGGCTTTTCTGTTTATGTATACGCCTGCTGGTTCATTTGTGATTTTATGAAGGTTAGCATTTTTACTGAACTAGACTGTATGATTTCGGCGCTTAGTGTTTCTTTGTCTTTTAATAAATGCATAACGTTATATTTTTTTGTATATTATAAAGTATTTTGCTTACTCTCCTGTGATGTCAAAATACAACTATACTATAGTAATACTATGGTACTTTGATGCATGCCATGATATTTATTACACAGCTCTCCGTAGAAATTGTGCACGTTCAGAAATCCATTGTATTGACACGTTGCCATGTACAAAAACAGCATTACCATTGGCATGTTGTCAAGTATTCTGTGATTTGTTTTTGTTTTTAGTCACATAGCTGGAAGATTGAAGATGCTTCTTGAACACAGAATAATTTGAGATGAAATGATGACTTAAAATGATCTCTTAGTATTTGGTTTAACAACAGCAACACTGGATCTGGAGCACAGCGTGATTTAAGAATATAAAACAAACAAAAAGATTTGATATGAGTTTTTCGAGTCTTTGTGTTTATAACAAAGTCTGTCCTGTAGAATAACGTACAAACTTAAAATAAACATAGTGATGAAAACATTAACAATAGAGCCTGATACTGTCCCTGATGTTGTGCGGATGTCTTTCAGTTGAGTCATAAGTCTGATTCTGCATCTGGTGTTGAAATGGACCCCTTTGATCTTACAATCATGTGATCTGTTCTCTTTCAGCCTGACAGAGGCGCAAAGAGATCCCGAGACGAGGACAGCAAAGAGGAGTCCAGAACCAAACAGAAGGGGTCGGGTCGGGACGCCGGACGCCTTACAGCCAAGGCTGAATTGGACAGTGAGGAGCAGAGAGGAGGAGAGGGGGAGAAGATTCTGGAAAACCTGATGGATCAGGATGGAGAAGATCCCGAGGTGAGATCGTACGAGCACAGGTTTACTTTGAAGTAAAAGAAGAACAGATCTGACCTTTGACCTTGTGATTTGCCGTGTGTTGACAGGCGGAGCCGGTGGATGAGGGCACCGTGAAGAAAATGATCTTGACCTTTGAGAAGAGATCGTACAAAAACCAGGAGCTGAGGATCAAGTTTCCAGACAACCCCGAGAAGTGAGTATCAGGGATTTTTTGTCAACGATTCATACTCGCATGGTGGCTCGCAATGATGACCTCACTTCCTGTCATCTTGTGGCAGGTTCATGGAGGCGGAGCTCGACCTGAATGACATCATCCAGGAGATGCACGTCGTCGCCACGATTCCAGAGCTGTACCATCTGCTGGTGGAGCTGAACGCGGTTCAATCTCTGCTGGGTCTCCTCAGTCATGACAACACTGATATCCTGAGCGACAGATTCAAGCGATAATCCACGACATGCCTTCAGTATAGACCATTATTAGCGTTTACATGTCTCTATCCAGCCGATATGCCATTGAATCCTCTTTCAGAATGATCTTTTAAATTAAACAAACATAATACCTCTGTGAACTGTCAGTAAGAACTTAACATGAGTCACATATCAGCATTGCCGTGGTGGATCTCCTGCAGGAACTGACAGACATCGACACACTTCACGAGAGCGAGGAGGGAGCAGAGGTGCTCATCGATGCTCTGGTGAGTGTTTATGTCAATCATATTTATTAATAATGAGAAATAAAGTCCTCATCTGTGGTGTTTTGAGGAGCTGCCGGCTGATTCACGAGTGTTAGCGGGTCACACGCCACCGGCATTATTGACATGATTCACTGTGCGAGATTCAGCTGTTTATTAGTCTGACATTTTCACACGAGGTAGAGCGAGAGAGTGAGAGAGAGAGAGAGGTGCTAACATCCGACTGTTATTAAAAAAGCTTATTCCATCAGACGCAGAGGAAACGAGAAACAATCGGAGATAGATTTGGGTCTGATTTATGCCGTGCATTCACACGTTTGAATCATTGTTTACACACACATCTAAATCACAACTACTGTGCTCAGAAATGCAGAATTCTGGGTAACAGAGGTGCGTTGAATTACAAATGAGTGCTGAACAAGTCTGGTTCATTTTAGCCCAACGGTTTGTTCGTAAATCTGTTCATTGAGTCGTTGCTTTAATGTTGTCCTAAATGACAAAATGTAAAATGCTTTCTAATTTTAAATCGCTTTGCATAAAAGCATCTGATAAATGTAAATGTTGCTGTGCCGCATTTAAGCTCTTTTTTTGTTTATCTAACTGTGTTTTGTATTTGTGTTTGCTGTTTATCACTGTTAATATTTAGACATGTTTGGGGGGGTAAATCCTATTTCATGCATTCTGACTTCTTTACACTGTTAAACTTGGCTTCTCATGTTTAAAGATGAGGTAACGCACGCAGTTTCTGCCAATCTCATATTAATCTTGAGACCCTATACAGTAGTACTGCATACTTTGTATTTTCAAAGAGTATTTAGTTTGATCAGATTTATATAAGACAGATACAGCTGTATGATTATTTCCGGAAAAAGAGGAGCCTGCTGGAGGCGGGCAGCAGGGGGGCGGAACTACAGCACGAACACACAACACATCATGGCATTATCCCTGCATAACTGTTGATTCACTATAAGTTTGTGTTGTTTACATTATGCATGTACACGCCGATTGCCAACAAAACACAGACATATGACTCACTTTTAGCGCTAGGACCGCGCCATCTATCACTTTCAAACCATCTCCAAATCCAGCGTTATATCCAGCGTTTATATAACATCCATCACTGAAAACACAGCTGAACTTCCATCAGCCGAGTGAAGCGGTACTGCTCTTTCGCTCGGTGGATGACACGTGGGCCTGCTTTTCCGGGAGAATTGTCCAATAAAGGACTAAGAATCCATGTTCGAAAAAAACTTTCCAAAACCTGTACGAACCCTGGCGGAGCGAATCGAGCACAGAAATACTACGTCAGCTTTCCTCCCTCAACGTTAATTTCAGAATCATTACGAAGATTCAGTTTAAAAGATTCATTAGTGAATCAGACATTGTAATTTGGAAAGAAAATCTTTTTAAACACAGTATGCCATGTGTAAGCAGTGAAAGTGTTTGTTTGTTTGTGTGTGTTAGTTGGAGGGTCAGGTCGTAGCTCTCATGGTGCAGAATATGGAACGTCTGGATGAGACGGTGAAGGAGGAGGCTGATGGAGTTTACAACTCTTTAGGTAAAACACACACACACACACACACACACGCACGCACGCACACACACACACACTTTGGTTTTGGATCTAACGGATTTATATGACACATTTCCTCAATGTCTCACTCCCTGATTCAATGTCTCGTTCCAGTTGGTCTGTAATCTCTCTCTGTGATTGAGTTATCAGGTGTCTTTTCTAACACAGAAGAGTAAAAACTGCCCTGTGGTGTGTCGTACAGGCACATTCTCTACCTCTTTCTTACTCTCTGTCCCCGGGGCTCAGAAATAAACATATTTTCTTTCCTGCCAGTTATTGTTGGGCCAGTAGTTCTGATTTTTACTAGATCAATCAAAATGCATTTATAAAATCAAAACAATAAGTGTGCCTGCTGTTGTTCTTTTGACATTGCATTTTATAAATGATATTTTTAGAAACGCTGTATGAATCCTGCATCCTCGACGTTTTTCTGCCTGTTTGCTCTCATGTACTCGTGCACTAAACTAAACTGATGATGGCATAAATGCAGATATCAAAGCATCAGACGGTCTTCTCCGTCTCCGTCAAGCTTAACAGTACGGCAGCATCACACTTCATAGACCAGATGGCAAACTGATGTGTGTGTTTTGTGTTTTTAAGCATGAGTGTGTTGAGTTGATGTGGATGTGTTCGGAGGTCTGATCTCACTGCAGTTTGTCTGCATCAGTTATCATGGCAGCTAGGTGATGCAGACACTTCCAAAACTGGGTCACAGTACAACACGATTCATAAAACTGTGTGTCTGACATGCATGGAGTAATCTCTCTCTCTCTCTCTCTCTCTCTCTCTCTCTCTCTGGCAGCGGTGATCGAGAACATGGCCGAGTTTCGGCCCGGTCTGTGCACAGAAGCGGCCCAGCAGGGTTTAATGCAGTGGCTGTTAAAGAGAATCAAGGTGAGATGTTCAAAGCCTCCCGACAAATTTTTGTCCTCTATGATGTTGACCAATAGAAATACAGAATCACAAAATCTATACGGTTTTAAAATATGGGCAAACGAAATCGAGACGATGGTAAAAACTTGAATGCCATTTTGTGTGAAGTCGTCCGTGTATAATGAGGGATTTAACTCTGAATGTGAGATTTTCATAAGAGCTGTAGGCACGCTGTTGTAACTCACAGTTTTGCTCCACGTGAAGTGTAATTCTCCTGCGATTTTAACTGGAATAAGAGCTTCATGCTGTTGTGCTTTGAGTCTTAATGTTCCCCGAAGACCCGATGAATCCAGCGCTCTGACAGCTACGCTCACAATAGAAACACGGCACACAGATTGAATGGGACACAGCTGCCAAACCAATTGAAATCACCCGTTCCTTGTTTCTCTCCGAACAGGCGAAGATGCCTTTTGATGCCAATAAGCTGTACTGCAGTGAAATACTGGCCATCCTACTGCAAAACAACGACAGTAAGTGAAACATTTCATGGATACTGACTGTGTTTGATTGGATGCTTTTTGGGATTTATTCAAAATCTTAAAGGGATAGTTCACCTTCAAAATGTCGTTATTTACACGCCCTCTTGTCATTTCAAACCTGCATGACTTTCTTTCTTCTGCAGAACAACACAAAAGAAGATATTTTGGAAAATGTCCGTAACCGAAAGCTGTTGGTCCTCATTGACTTGACATTTGAGTCAACAGGGACCAACGGTTTTTGGTTACTGACATTTTTCAAAATATCTTCTTTTGTGTTGTTCTGCAGAGAAAGAAAATCACTCAGGGTGAGTAAATGATGACAGAATTTTCATTTGGAAGGCGAACCGTTCCTTTAACGTTAAGAATATGGAAGAAAACTTTGATTAATAATGCATGCATAATGCCTTATAGCGGACATTATATCTTCTGTCATCTGATAAACTTTTACTTACTATTATTATAACTATACATAGTTACCAACATAGTTACCATAGTTATAATGTATTATAAATCTCATTTCTTTGCATAATTTCTGACTTCATCGTATGAGCGGACAAATGCAAAGTCTTGTTTTATGTTTATTTATCAGACAATACAAGATATTATAATGTTTTTATGTCTGAATCATAATGCACTTAGAATGCTCCTATAATGCATTGTTAATGCTGGACTCTTAGAAAAGTGTTACTGAAAAAATATCTTTGAGTATTTTTCGCATTGACAAGACTCGAACAACACAGTAACATTTATCGCTTTGTTTCTTGTGGACTTATTTTTCCAAGTTTGTTGTGCAGGAAATAAAGACTAACTGACCAATAAGATCTGAGCTTTGGGTCATGTGTCTGAAAAATGCTTTGGAATGGAATTGCATGCAAGTAAATGACCAAAAGTGTACAATTGTTGTTGTGAAATGGCCTTTGGTATCAGGCTTTATGATTCTCGATTACACATGAAGTATTCCAGTCAGGTTTGTACGTACAGGCACAATATTCTGTTCACACTGTGGGTTGTATTGGTTTTCTTGTGCTCTGGTGTGTAAATATTTCTTTTGGTCTGTTGCTCTGATCTCAATAGCAGATCTTATCACGCTCACCTCTCTCTTCCCCATTATTAGTGCAGTGAGCTCTAACATTTATCATCCTTTCTCTCTCTGTCTCTCTCTCCTATTATTAGTGCATTGAGCTCACACATTTATCATTTTTCTCTCTCACAGAAACCAGGGAGCTGTTGGGAGAAATAGATGGCATTGACGTTCTACTGCAGCAGCTTTCAGTAAGATGTTCTCTCTCTCTCTCTCTCTCTCTCTCTCTCTGTCTCTGTCTCTGTCTCTCTCTGTCTCTCTCTCTCTCTGTCTCTGTCTCTGTCTCTGTCTCTCTCTCTCTCTCTCTCTCTGTCTCTGTCTCTCTCTCTCTCTCTCTCTGTCTCTNCTCTCTCTCTCTCTCTCTCTCTCTCTCTCTCTCTCTCTCTCTCTCTCTCTCTCTCTCTCTCTCTCGCTCGCTCAAGCACTCTTACCTCACTAACGGTCACTCGAGAGAAACTCAACTAACGTTCACAATTGAAGCTACTGTATAATGCAATGTGCAAATATTTGGTGATGACTTTGAAAGTGATCCCTGTTCTCTTAAACTTCTAACGGTTTTTGACATCTTATCTTTATAGTTAGAATTATCATCCTGGGTTGCTGACAATCTTCCGGTGCAGGCGTAAGTTTAACCTGTTAACATTTTCCTCACAGGTGTTTAAACGTCACAATCCGGCCACAGCGGAAGAACAGGAAATGATGGAGAACTTGTTTGATGCCCTCTGTTCCTGTCTCATGCTTCCAGCCAATCGTGATCGTTTCCTGAGGGGGGAGGGGCTTCAGCTTATGAACCTCATGCTCAGGTATGTCATCAGAGTTCATGTGCTTGCGTTTGTTGTTGAGTAAAATATGATGCTGTGGAGGCACGGGGCGGTATGAGATTTTGACGGTATGATAACCTTACACAAACGTACCACGGTTTCGCTGTATTGTAATTACAACACATTAAAATGTGTTATTTTCAAATCTCTGCGTATACAAACAACAACTTTTCAACTGGACACAATACATTTTATTTTTAACCAACATATTGAACGTGTTTGTCAGGCAAAAACAAAGCCTTAAAATTACAACATTCTTAAAATTTTTTTTTTGCCATATATGAGACGTAAACATCAAACATCGAATGACATGATTTAATTAAGTGTTTTTGTGTAAACACAGCTCATACTTTAGTAACGGTATCACAGAAAATGTTAGTGGTTTTGAAACCTTGACTCTTTCAAACCTCGGTATACCTCGGTGCCGGTATTCGGCCCATGCCTAATTCTGTGTGATGTCATAGCACACGACCTCAGCGATAATCGTGGTGCTGAACGTTGAATCAGTATCTCATTTCAGACATGTAAAACCCTCTTCTAAATCATGCACATGTCACACAACTCATCTTGACCTTTAATTCTTAGTTTTCTTCATTTTGCTGATGCACATCGATATAGTGTTAACAAGTGTTTTTACAATTTGAGTATTAGTTGGATATTACATTGAATCTTTGAACGCTGAAGGACAGACTTGTAATTATTTAAAAACTGCATTTAAACTTTCCTTACATTTTCCATGGTTCCTACACCTCCTTTAACACCTGTAATATCTCTCTCTCTCTCTCTCTCTCTCCCTCTCCCTCTCCCTCTCTCTCCCTCTCTCTCCCTCTCCCTCTCTCTCTCTCTCTGTCTCTCTCTCTCTCTCTCTCTCTCTCTGTCTCCTCACCTCTTCTCTCCCTCTCAAATCAGCCTCTTCTCTCTCGCTGGCGTCTCTTCATCTCTGTCTGTCTGCCTGTCTGCTCTGTCTGTCTCTCTTCTCCCTCTCTCTCTCTCTCTCTCTCTCCTCTCCTCCTCTCCTCTACTACTCCCTTCTCTTCATGTCTCGTCGTCGTCTGTCCCTCGTCTCTCGTCTCTCTCCCTCATCGTCGTCTCTCTCTCCCTCAATGCTCTCCATCTCCCTCTCTCTCTCTCTCTGTCTCTCTCTTCTCTCTCTCGTGTCTCGATGTCGCTGTCTGTCATCTGCTGTCTCATACTCTCTCTCGTCTCTCCTCTCTGCGTCTCTCTCTCTGCTCTCTCTCTCTCTCTCTCCTCTTCCGTGTTGGTGTGCTCTGTCATCGTTCGTCTCTCTCCTCTGCGTCTCTCTCTCCGCTAGCTCGATCTCATGCTCGTCGCTCTGCATCATGTCAGATCGTCCTCTGCTCTCTCGCCTCTCTCTCTCTACTGCTCTGCTCTTCTCTCTCTCTCTCTCTCTCGTCGTCTCCTCTCGTCTCATCTCTCTCAATCTCCTCCTCTTTGTCTCTGTCTTCTGTCTCGTATCTCTACTCTCATCATCTCTCTCTTACTCGTGATACATCTCTCTCTACTCTCTCTCTCTCTCTTCTCTCTCTCTCTCCAATCTCTACTCTCTCGTGTGCTCTCATAGATTGTCTGGTTGTCTCAAGAAACAATGGACACAGTCTTAAAAATCATAAAAGAAAAAATGTGATTACAACACAATTTTTTGGTTTTACTTTTATTCTTCATGGTCTCTGTCCAGGGAGAAGAAGATGTCTCGGGTCAGTGCACTGAAGGTTCTGGACTACGCCATGATCGGTCCAGAGGGTTCTGATAACTGTCACAAGTTTGTGGACATCCTGGGTCTCAGAACCATATTCCCTCTGTTTATGAAAACACCCAAGAAGATGAAGAAAGTCGGAATATCAGACAAGGAGCATGAAGGTTAGTTTACCACAACCTTAAATATGCATCGTCTGCCTTGAATCGTCTGCTAATATTTGTGTTTTTGTTTGGCACGTGTAGTCTTATTTTGCTTTAAAATAAAGTGCATTTATGAAACCAGCAAGATTTTATTAGGACAGTATTTCCCGTTGTCTTTAATCTTAGATGAAGTGTTTTTATTTCCCTGTGAAAGCAGCAGTCTTTATGACCAACACAAACGCTCTGTTTGGTTTCATGCACGTCCAGTAATTTCTCTCTTTTCCTTTCATGTTCTCTGTGTTGCCTGCAATGTTTTTTCCCTCAGCACTTTTATTCTCTTAAAGATGGATTTAGTTTGGTGGAGTTTCTCAATTAGCAGCGCACACGCACATGCACACGGGCAGTGTAATATCACATGGGTTTCACAGTAATATCTTTTTCTCGTCCATTATTTACAGTCTGTGGTTTATTCCACAGGGAGTGAAACTGCCGCTGCTGGTGTTGTTTAGTCACCGCGTTTCCTCACACCATCCTTAATTCCTAATGCTTATTAAAACCCTAGAATGAGAGAGAGAGGGAAAGAGAGAAGCCCATTTTTAATATCTATTTGATATTTTATCCTTCATTTAGCATTTTACTCCACCTTATTGTTTGCCGTTATTGTGTTTTTTTGTGTGTATTGCCTTGACAATATTGCATGTATAAAGTATCTTTAAATTGAAAATTCAATATTTAAAGAGACAGAAGCTGCATCCAAAATTGCATACTGTGACAGTATGTACTGTTTGAGGTTTATTTTAAAAAATGGACATCTGCCCTAAAGTTTTCCGCTGTTTTTAATAAGATTCACTTTTTAATTTGACCGTTGCTCAGCTCCCGTGGCATCATGGGAGAGGCTTGTTGCGATTGACCGCTGATACACGTTGTCCACCCGCCAACCGATTACATCACTTGTCAACAGCGGCACCGACCCCCACCGTCATTTAGAATTTTTATAGTAATAAATCACTTCGTTTAGTTAAAGAGATTGAATCCTATTTAGTCCAGTTTTACTCCTTTTACTGTACACATGATTCCTTACCTTGCATACTGTTGTATACTAAATGTGTAGTGTGTGAAATATGTAAGAGTATATGAGTGAGAGACACACAGAGAGAATAAGAGAGAGAGAGAGAGAGAGAGATGGTGTTGTTGAGGGGTTTTGCTCTGACAGTCTTCAGAGGTTTAGCAGCGCTTGAACGTTCAGATGTCACTGTTCAGTCAAGCGTGAGGAAAATGGGATGTGACATCTGTACGTTCATCGGGGAGGCAGAATTCATTAACCCGCTGTCTCGCGCTGAAAAGATGAAAATCAGACCTAAAGACGGCATTTAACAGCGGTTTTGTCGGTTTTTGTTCAACTTTCCCGAAGCTCAATTCGTTCGACCTCAGCAAATTTGTTTTGAAACGGATTAGTTTTTCCTTCTTAAATTGGATTGGTTTGTTGTCTTAAGAAACACGATTGTGTTCTGTCGTGCTCGTGGGAAATATGGTTACTGTGAGATTACGCAAGCGTCAGTCAGTCGGCCGGCCGGCCGGCGCTGTTCTTTTCTTAATTCCTGACGCGCATGTGGAGAAAAAGAGTCTTTATGAAGAGATTAATTCATTATCGCTTTTCACGACAATAAGAGTTTGAGTAATTAAACAGCTCAGCTCTTACGGCCAATCGTAAAAGTTCATTTGATCACGGGAAAATCCCTTCTGAAATTTACTCGGCTTACATTTGCATTCGTAATCAGTTCATTAGGAAAAGCTCTTTCTGTTTGCCGACGTAACGGAGATTTACAGAGCGCTGATATATTGTGTCTCGCGGAGTCTTTTGTTGAGGAAGGTAAAAACGTTTGTTAGAATTTACACAAGAGTTCTGCGCCCGAATACACTTGAAATTTACTGCGTTCTTTTTTGTGAACTTAAAACAGATGGTGGGCAGGTGAACAGTCCTGACAGACGTGAGGATGTTAATCTTGTGCTCGAGCACAATAGCGTGAGAAGTTTGAGCGGTTTCAGAATAATTATGTGTTGGATGAAAGCGAGAGAGATTGTCAGGATGAGTTTGCGATGGAAGGAGTGAAGAAGTCGTGACGCTGAATGTTTGCTTCACGGTGAACTTTGAACTTGTTTTGTCACCACGACATACATCTGCCAGATTTCATGGCTTTAAACTTCACCAGTAAAAAAAAGCATTCAGTTAGTCTAGAGAAACATCTCTGGTGTCGCTGAAGGTTTTGTGTTTTCTTATAATTTTTTGCGTTTTAGGGCTGTCAAACGATTAATCGCATCTAGAATAAAAGTTTGTGTTTACATAATATATGTCTGCATACTGTGCATATTCATTTTGTAATTTTTAAAAGCATACGTATACGTATTTGGGAAATATTTTTAAAAAATTAAATATACTTTAACAATAATTGTTGATTTGATGTATATATATATACACGTTTATTCATTTTTATATTTTTTCTTAAATACATGCATGTATTTGTATGTCTTTATAAATACAAGATTAAAATGCACAGTACACAGACATTCATTATGTAAACGCAAACTTTTATTCTGGATCGCGATTAATCGTTTGTCCGTCCTAATTTATAATTGATACACTTGACATTTAATGTTTCAGCATAACAAACGTTATGTGGCCCAAACTTAACTTCCGGTAGACCTGGGCAAAGGATCAATAACTGTCGAGTAGTTTTAATTAAATTTTATACAATTAATATACAATAAAATATGAAATAACTTGTTATATAATAATTAAACACAGACCGTCTTTAGACTCATGTATTGGTTTTTGTAGATATTGACACAAACGTCACTACTGTTGAGTTGATGAAATGTCTGTGGTTCGGTTTGGCTGATCTCTGATCAGTCGGCGCAAGGGATTCTGGGCTGTTTCGTACTGAATTACTCCAGCGGTTTGACCAAATGTCTTGTGCTAAAGAAGCTAATATCAGTTCTCACGAGGGTTGTAAGAATGTTGAGACGATTCGCGTCGTCGTCTCAGCAGCGTCTCGAGATCGGCTGAATGTGATTTCAGATGATCGGGGAGGGAGACGCAGCAGTTCATTTACTTCTAATGATTGTCTTTTAAGTGCTTCTTAATCTCTACCGGACACGTCATAATTGCGTTAAGTGCTTGAATTGCTTTGTTAAATTGGATCAGAAGCTCTGGTGTAATTGCGCTGATCTCCAGAGCTCTGTTAATTCTTCTGTTGGAAATGAAAGTTGGAATCGGGTCATTGTTCTCCTCGTCTCTGAGGTTTTGCTAATGGATTCATTATTGAAAATTAGCGCCTCCTTTCCTGCAGATTTTGTGTGTTGATAATGTGATAATCCGCTTTTCTTTAACAATTGGTAAGAAAAAACGCTGCAGATGGGCTAGTGCACGTGCTAGTGTAGAAACATCATCTGTGACATCACGCTGCTTTAAAGGGCCAAATCCATTTTAGAGTGAGTCACATGCACTGTTCACTGTGAGAAGGACAGCATTTAAAGTGAGCACTCTGAAGAGTGTAGGGAACATTAGAACTGTGAAGAGTGTAGGCGACATTGAAGTAAGCACTCTCAAGAGTGTTAGGAAGGTTAAAGTGAGCACTCTGAAGTGAAGGGAGAACGTTTAAGTGAGCACGCTGAAAAGTGTAGGGGAGATTGAAGTGAGCACACTGAAAACTGTAGAGGACATTGAAGTGAGCTCTCTGGAAAATGTAGGGAACATTGAGGTAAGCACTTGAAAAAAAATCAGGTGATATTGAAGTACACACTCTAAAGAATGTAGGGGACATTGAGATGAACACTCTGAAGAGTGTAGGGGACATTGTGGTAAGCACTAAAAGAATGCAGGTGATATTGAAGTGAGCACTCTAAAGAGTGTAGGGGACGTTGAGGTAAGCAATCTAAAGAATGCAGGTGATATTGAAGTGAGCACTGTAAAGAGTGAAGGGGACATTGAGATGAGCACTCTGAAGTGTATAGGGGACATTGAGGTTCAGTAGGCACTTTAAAAGAATGCAGGTGATATTGAAGCACTCTAAAACTGTAAAGGAAATATTCCAGAAAAGTATTGGGGGCGTTAAAGTGCACACTCAGATAAGTGCAGGGGCATTGATATGTGCACTCTCTAGTAATAGTTTTCTAGAAACAACTCTCTCTCTAATGCATTGTCCTTCAGAAATGTTATTTGCGCTGTGCACCACACTGACTGACTCCTGTCTAATCCCACAAAGATTATTGCCCCCTGTTGGCGCCCCGTTGCGTTTACGACCAGCCAGCCAGCCAGCCAATGGACTTTCTTCCCATTGCCATGGCGATGTGGAGTAATGGTGTTGGGCAGTCGAGTCTTTCCTGTGTATAATGATGACAAAAGCTTTCCCGGGGCAGCGCTGGAAGATAAGGCACTTATCTCAGACCTCTTCCCTCTCTCGTGTCCCTGTGGCTGTATTGCTCACCTCCAGACACTTTATACCGCCGCTAATAAAGCTTCACTTTTCTTCTGCTAGTGGCCGTGCTCCCCGGAGTCGCCTTGAAGACCCGTGACACGGCGGTGCTGACCGAGCGCTTCCTGTTGGAGCGTGTTGATTAATGCGGGCCCACCGCGCACCCGCTGCATTAGAATGCGTAATGTGTTTATAAGAGATGCCGGCGTGGACCGATGCTTAAACTCAAGGGGTCTCATTTGTATTCAGAGGCGGCGAGAGCCAAGGCCAAATTAAATTGTTTTATCAAGGCCGACTGATTATTGCTTGTGAGGGCTTGTTTGAGATAGCAGTTAAATATTTATTTTTCTCTTCATGTGCATGTGCTGTTCTAGCTGTCACGTACTTCAGTATAGAAGAACTGCTCTCAGACACTCACAAATTCACTGATTAGCGAATTTTCATTTCAAATCATCATTTCTAGATGTATTGTGGTCGTTTCAGTCTAGTGTTTGTTGAATTCCAACAAAATCAACTGTAGGAGTGACTGAAACTTATCCAACAGAAATGTGAAAGACTGACAGCATGACAAGACAAACTGTGATGAGAATCCAGGTTATCACATAAAAAATTGTTTTTAAACTTTTTCTAAATACGTGTAGAATTTGACTGTCGTGTTGCTTAAAAGTGAATCTGAACTTGTTTTCTTTGCCGTATTTGAGGTCTGAAAAAACACAGAGCGTCCCATTTTCACCTGTTTCTCCAGTTTTCATTTTCTGCAAATAAATGCAAATAGAAACAATGGTTTTTATTTGAAATTCGGTAAAATTATTGTTAGTAGTTCACAGAATGAAACAAAAATGATCATTTTATCCAAACACATGCCTAGAAATAGTAAATATTAAAATCAGAAAAACGGTCTCTGAAATGGTCTTTTAATTTTTTTCATGGCTATACAAGCATCATGTCTTTCTTTCATTCATTCATTTTTTTTGTCTTTCTATCCTGTCTGTCTTTTTACTCCTTGTTGCTTTTTTATTGTTTTTTTCTTTTTTCCAGTACATTATTATTTTTATCTTTGTAGCTTGTATGTCTGTCTTTTACTTCTTACTGCTCTTTCATTCAATTTTCCTGTCCGTCTTTGTATTCCTTGTTGTACTTTAATTATTTTCTTTCTTATTTATTCATTTATTTATTTTTCTTTCTTTCTTATTTATTTTGCATCTACTGTTTTTTCTTGTTTTGTTTATTGATGTACCTTGTTTCTTTCCTTTTTGTGTGTGGTTTTCCTTTATCCTCGGTTTGTTTTTTCTTTATTAGTTAAATATATCGCTGCTGTCCTTCTGAAACTCCATTTTTTGTGATTTGTATTTTTTTCCATAAATCACTATTATTAGTCATCCTTTATGTTTGTCATTGGGTTTTGCAAATATCTAACCAATAAAAAGTATTAGTATGTAATCATTTAAAAAGTACAGCGGTTTTTCCATTTTCTGAAAAACAGCGAATTTGGACCTCCAAGGCTTCTGAAGGACAGCGACGATATGCATTATAGTTTATGTAATAGATGCAGTATGTCGAGTATTGTAATGTAATGAATGCTTTAGCACAGCGTCGGTCCTCAATCCCACAGCACTGCACATTTTCCCCTCTATGAATGAGCAGATGAACTGATTCAGTTGTGTTTGATGAAGGAAACGTCCAAAATATGAGGGCTGAGATCTGTAAGCATTGCTTCTTTAATATAGACTTAAATCCAACATTTTTTAAAAATCTGGGTGTACATTTTTCACATAGAGAAGAAGAGGCGAGAGATTTCTGTCTCCTGTCCCCATCGTGTGCCCTTTCTGCTCTAATGCTTCTACATTAATGTGTTTGTGAAGCAGACGAACACTTTCATGCACTTCACTTTCATTAAAGCTTTCAGAGCAACGGCACATTTTCCATCTGCGGCGCTTATCTAACACAATCACAGCCTCTTAACAGATACTGCGCACTTTCAACTTCTTTTTGTGTTTAATCTTTCAGTAAATGATTAGTTTTGATGCTTTCTTCACGGTTCTGACTTCTGATTGGATGAGCTGCTTTTGAAATCCTTTTACAGATGAATGATGCATGAATCCACCAAGCCTAAACCAGCCAGTGATGTTTATAAATATGTTTCTTTGTTGAAAATGTATTATGGCATGTATTATCGTATTTAGTTTTTCTGTTGTGTAACAAAAGCATTAATGTACTCACTGTAACCGCGGGTTATCTCTATCGCTCTGAGAGCCGTAGAGAAAGTTTCGAAAACTGTACGGCTTATTCTGAGGTTTGTGTCTGCACTGGTTGAAAGTCTCTGAGGCGTTTAAATGCAGGATTCTGTCATCCCTGCGGTGGTTTTGATCAGGACTGACAAAAATCCGCCGAAATCTCTCTGACAAGAGAAAGTTTGAAACTGGCGAGGCAGTGTAATCTCAGAGGTGTCTGTGTTCAGACTTGCTGTGTCTTTGTCACGTCCCGCTCACAGCTGCTGTTTCTCTTTGTGAACGAGGGACACGGGTGCTAAATCTTTTCTCTTCTTTCTCTCAGAGCATGTTTGTTCCATCATCGCCTCCATGTTGAGGAACCTCAAAGGGCAGCAGAGAAGTCGTCTTCTGAGCAAGTTCACAGAGAACGACTGCGAGAAGGTAAAAATAAGACTGCTGACGGAAGTACTTCATTATTCTGTGCTGCTAAAAACAGCGAGCGAGCGTTGAGAGCGAGAGAGAGCGAGAGAGAGAGAGCGAGAGAGAGCGAGAGAGAGAGAGAGAGCGAGCAGGTTTAATGTAGAGTTATTATAAAGATCACAGACACTCTCTGTACACTTACTCTTTATTATCACACAAATGAAAATAAACCAATCATTATGATTTACAAACAATGACTGTCTGAGTTTAAATCAGTTGTTATATACAGTAGATAGTTATATATTTTGTATGTATGGGTCTGTCAGAAAATACACTTTATTTAGTGAAGAAGGTTAATTGAAGTTATTTTGCAAGTTGAATTTGACTGAGAAACCATAGACCAGGGCTAGTCAACCTGCGGCCCGCCAATCATCTTTACATTTACGTTTTACATTTATGCATTTGGCAGATGCTGTTATCCAAAGCGACTTACATTGCATTGTATTACACATTTTTTTCTGACTATATGCAATCCCCTGGGATCAAACCCATGACCCTGGCATTGCTAGTGCCACGCTCTAACCACTGAGCCACAGGAAAGCTGTCTTTACCTGGCCTGCCTTAACATTTCAAATAAGTGGAGAGACAACAAAAGCGCAGTAAAACTGGTCTCATATAGCCCACCACAGTATTCAGTATATATTAAGAAATGCACGTCCTGAGACGCCACAGCTTTGAAAGGCCAAAACGCTGCTACGTCCAAAACGAAAGTAATTCCCGCGGCTCATAAGGATTGACGTCTTATAAAGCGATTTGATCGGTCTTTCCAAGAAACTTAACATTATTTACAATGTTATAATCGGCAATCCACAGCCACAGGCAGTCGGTTTGCGCACGCAATAGGTTGCGTTCCAAAACGTGTCTTGTGCCCTTAAAAGTAACTGCACGTGAACGGTTGTCTCAGATAAGGGAAAAACGATGTTGTTTTTATTACTTCGTTTATTATGTATGATTTAAACGGCTAAATTTACGAAAAACAGCTGTTCATCTCCCTCCAGAACTCGCACTACAAAGGATCTGCCCTTCTTAGTGCTTAGGGCACATGAATGCGATTGGAATTCACCTGAAGATGCGATAATAGCGTTCAGTTTTTTGCACAGATCAATTGATTCGCTTTATAAAACGCCAGTTTACCGTCACGAGGGGCAGGGATTACTCTTGTGCTGAATGTTTTTGCGTTTTTGACTTTCATTGATTTGACTTTCATTAATTCAACCAAATCTCTTCATAAACATATTCTTGAAAAAACAATGCCACCCACATCTTGGATGGACTGGGGGTGAGTAGATTAAAGGGGTCGTATGACACGTCTAAAAGGAATATTATGGTTTGTTTTAGATGTTATGTAATGTGTAAACACGCTTTAAGGTTGAAAAACGCTGTATTTTCCACATACCTTTCATGTTTGTATCTCCTCTTTGCTCCGCCTCTCTGAAACACACAGATTTTTAACAAAGCTCATGGCTCTGAAAAGCGAGGTGTGCCGTAATTGGCCAGTTCACCAGTGCGTAGTGATTGAAGTGACGTACATTCGCCGGGGTGTGGTTACACGAGGTGTTTCAGGCAGGTCTGGGTGAGCATTTTCTTTTACATAGAATGACTCTTTTGTTCCCACACTTTCATTTCTGCAATTTTACACGTCTAATACATGCATGAGCAACTTATAACACACCAAATACACAGAAAAACACGTATTCGCACCATATGACCCCTTTAACAGCAATTTTATTTTGGGGTAAACTTAACGCATCAAGGAATATAAAATAAAATTAAAAAGACAATATCCCTTTTAATTAAATATCATGAAAATGCACAAATACCGGATGCAATATCTGTGTGCATGTTTCAGAAACAGTATAAAAGGAACAAAATGCAGAATTAACAGAAGAAATGAGGATATGGTCAAAACTGGCCCTCATCCGATTTATACTTTTGGAATCTGACCTTCAAAGAAAAGTAGTTGAAGACCCCTGCCATAGACTGGTGCTCCCTTTCTCCCGTTTCTTTCTTTCTTTTGTCCTTCCTTTCCACATCCCTCCTTTCCTTCATCTTTCCTCCCTTCCTCCCTCCCTTTCTTTCTTTATCCATCTATTCTTTCCTTTCGCCTCTAAAACCCTTTCTTCCTTTTATTATTTATTTTATTATTATTTCTTTTTTCCTTCCTCTCATTCTCCCTTCTCTCATTACCTCATTCTTTTATCCCTTCCTTCTCTTTCTTTCTTTCCTTTATCCTTTCCTTTCTTTCTCAATCCCTTCCTTCCTTCTATTGTTTGTTTTTTTCCTTCCTTTCTCCCTTTTTTCTTTCATTCATTCATCCTTTCTTCTCTTCCTTTCTGTCTTCCTTTCTCCCTTGTGTCCTCTCCTCCTCCTTCCCTTTTTTCTTACTTCCATCTATCTTTTCCTTTCTTCCTCAATCCCTTCTTTCCTTCCTTCCTCTTTTCTCTCCCCCTTCCTCTATTCATCCTTCTGTACGTCCTTCCTTTCTCCCTTGTGACCTCTCCTCCTACCTGCATCCATCCATCCATCCATCCATCCATCCATCCATCCTTTTCTTTCTTTCTTTCTTTCTTTCTTTCTTTCTTTCTTTCTTTCCGTTTTCCTCTCCACTTTCTGCCTTTCTTTCTCCGCCTCCCTCCTGTCCTTCCTACCTCTTCTTCTCTGTCCATCCCTTTCTTCCTTCTTTCTATTATTCATCCCTCCCTCCCTTTCTTCACCCATCCTGTCCTTCCTCCATCCTTCCCTCCCAACTCTCTCTCTCTCATCAGTCAGGCATTAGTATTAAAGCGTGTCTCAGCTCATATGTGGTTTAGTCCCGTCCATCTGTTTTTGATACACTACACACAGTGTCTTATGTCTCCTTTAGTCTCTGTTCGGGGTCTCCATACATCACCTGGATGAACACGTGTGTCGTTCTACAGAGCTGCTATCGCTCAGCAGTCACTACTCTTAAAATAACCCTCACAGTCCTGCTGGGCCCTGTTTCATCACACTGACAGGAGCAGTGCATTATGGGTAGTTTCACGAGCTGAACGATGTTGGCCATATGGCCATCATACAACACTTCTGCTTGTCTATAGATTGTCACAGAAAGTGTCAGAATGAATATGACAAACGTTTCCGCTCGTCTTTAAATAACAAACACTTAATTGTGTGGAGGCTTTTCTTTCCTCAGGTAGATGTGCACTATCAATACTTGTGTTGTATATCAACATTTTCAAAGAGAATCTTTCCAAACGCAGAACATTAATAGATGAACTGGGCTCATGTGTAGTTCTTCATCATGTAGTTCTGCAATCCAGTTTGTGTGTGTGTGGATTGTGTAAGGTGTAGGGATGTGCTTTGTGCAATGTGTGTGATGTGTTGTGTGTGTGCGTGCATGCGTGTGATGTTTGCACTGCAGTTTGTGTGTTTTGCGTGCAATGTGTGGTGTGTGCGTGCACGTGCAGTGTGGCATGTGTGCATGTGGTGTGTGCGTATGTGTAGTTCTCCATGTACGTGTGACGCGCTCATCCGCTCTCATTCTCTCTCCCGCTGCAGGTCGACAGACTGATGGAGCTGCATTTTAAGTACCTGGAAGCTGTGCAGCTCGCAGACAAGAGGATCGAAGGGGAGAAACACGTAAGACACACACGCATGTGTGTGTTTGATTGGCAGTATCTCTTCTGTGAGGGCAGATATGTGTAAGAAGATAAAACCTCACCGTGAGACCTGCTGGTTTACTGCTGGACGGTTCACCTTTAACAGTTAAATACACTGATCTGTCACTGCTGTCCGTATCCCACGCAGCAAAATCACCAGTGTTAAAAAAAGGTTGAATTAACACTCACGGTGTATATATAATCCACACTTTGAGAGTGTGGATTATATATAAACACTGTGAGTGTTAATTCAACCTGTTTTAACACTGGCGACTTTGCTGTACATCAGCCCCTGCAAACCCTGCACTTCATGACTCTGTAACCCAACAAAACCTTAATGCTGCAATGTTTGCTCGGGTTCATTGTGACAGTTTGGGCCCAGTTTTCATCTGAGATTAAAGATGGGGTAACATACTCCGTTTCTGCCTAGAGTAGTACTGCATACGTCGTATCTCCGAAGAGTATTTAGTTTGATCAAATTTATAAAAGAGAGATGCAGCTGTACGATTATTTCCGGAAAAAGAGGAGCTGCTGGAGGCGGGCAGCAGGGGGGCGGAACTACAGCACGAGCACACAATCACATTATCCCTTCGTGCGTTTTACATTATGCACGTACACGCCGATTGCCAACAAAGCACAAACATATGACTTAGTTTGACTTTCCGCGTGTAGTTCATGTCCGGCATCTTTTAGCGCTGGGACCGCGCCATCTATCAGTTTCAAACCATCTCCAAATCCAACGTTATATCCAGCGTTTATATGACATTCAACACTGAAATGCCTTGAGCAAACAAACACACCTCAAACTTCTATCGCAATAGTAACGAGCTGCAGGCCCACAGCGCAACCAATCTTGATAATCGGGTCTTCCTGTGCTCGTCGGTTGGCGTGTGGGCGGGCTCTTCCTTTCGCCCTGCCGTGCTTTTCTGGGAGAATTGTCCTATGAAAGGAATAGGATCTGTTACGAAACAGGGATCCAGACTTCTAAAAAACATTCTGAAACAAGTTGGAGTGCTGGGGGAGTGCACAGAAATACTACGTCATATACGTCCAACTCGTTTTTTTAACAAGTTGACCATGTTAAGCATGAGAAGCCAGCACGTTCAACAGAGTAAAGAAGTCAGAATGCATGACATAGCATGTTAGCTCCGCTTTAAGATTCATGTGTTGGTATCTCAAATGCGTCTTTTCTGAAGTCTTGTGTTTGGCTTTGATTTCACCCTGTTGCTTCCAAGTATAGTTAACGCAATGATGATGTTCTGTGTTCATCAATGCTCACTGTTCTTATCTGAACTTTGGATATGAGGTGAAGGTCTAGTTGAGGTTTGTCGAGTCATGTAACGGTGATAATTGGCTTGGCAAACAAAAGTAAAAACAAATATTATAGCAATGTAACTTATTTCAGTGGTCATATCGTAGGCTGGTTTCTGGACGTGATGATTTGAAACTTTTGTTTTATAAGGTTCAGCGAGAGAAAGATGTGTGTGTGCGAGAGAAAAAGAGAGAGAGCTGACTGCTATGTGTTTGCTGCGTTGCGTGCAGGTTGGACTGCTGTGTGTGTGTGTGTGTGTGTGTGTGTGTGTGTGTGTGTGTGTGCGTGCGAGCCTGGGGGGGATATTGGTGTGTGTATTGTGAGTATGTGACGTGGGCATCGATGCAGACTCCAGCAGCGCGCGTCTCATCCATCCTAATGTGTGCGTATGGTTAACGTGGTGATTCTGTTTCACGCAGAGATGGGTTACATAACTAAAGAAAATCTAACTGTAAAATAAATCAATCGATAAGTTTTAAGATTTTAAGAAAAAAAGAATCTTAAACATCTTATTCAGTTTTATCTTTGAAGAACTAAACCTGGCTCGCGCTGTGATCATTGCCATAGAAGCTGGCATGGTGTTAAAAAGGAAAAAATATATATTCTTATGTTTGGTCTAAAAACAGTTAACCATCGTATTAACCAAACAGATATTGTAGCTACTAGCTAGTGTTCACCGAATTGAACAGTTTGAATGTATTTACAGAAGTGAATCAGTGAAATTACTCACATTATTATATTTTATATACTTGGTTTGAATCAGTCTAGAATAATGACACACTCCTGATGAAACATAATGATCACATAAAAATACATTAGAATCATTGCGATATTTAAAATATGTTGCTTGAACGGATAGTTCACCCAAAAATATCAGTTTTTCATCATGTATTCACCCTCGTGTCATTTCAAACCTTCTTCAGAACACAAAAGAAGATATTTTTAAGAATGTTGATAATCAAACATCACTGAACTCCATTGACTTACTCAAAACCACTGAGACATTTCTCAAAATATCTTCTTTTGTGTTCCACTGAGATTTGAGGGTAAATAAATGATGACAGAATTTTTGGATGAGCTACAATATATATTGTGAATATTCTGCAATTGTGGCAGCTGCATTACTTTCAGATGTGTGTGTTTCATGCACACATCTACCCCATCTCAGCGTGTTTCTGTGTCTTCTGCGTCCTATAAATCTCCTCTCAGAAGCAGTGACGGGATTATGAGTCAGGAAATGTCTTCTCTTGTTTGCAGGCCGCCAGCTGAACGCACCAGCGCTCCCAGTGCCGAGTCTTCCTCGCGCGCCGTAAAACTATATCACCCGTAGCAGAGCGCGCGTGCCAACCCATCCCGTCTGCTTTTTACCGGTTAACAACAGCTACAAATTCTCACCGAATTGCATTTCCTAAACATGGACCACCATAAAACCCCCATCGCATTCAGTCACCGTTCTGCGCTTTATTTTCTCATCTTCTGTTTGACTGCGGCAACACACGCACGCTCGCACCGGAGCTTGCCGTGAGATCTCGCGGATTAATTTAGCCTCCGTGAGACTGAATCACGGGTCTCGCTCGGCTTTCATCAGCATGTCATATTAGCACCTGTACCAGCCTGCAGTTTCCTGGCGGGAAGTGACTAAAAATCACTCCGTGTCCCGGAGGTGAAGGCGCGTGTTATTTGCAGTGATGTAATTGACTCGCCGACGGCTGTTCCTCTGTTATGAGAGCAGAATAATGTGTGCATAAGATTGAAGCGTCCTCATCTGACATCTGTGATGATGTTTTGCACAGAGTTTTTTTGATATAATGTATAGTCAGGATTAACACATGCAAGTGATTCAAATCAGCCTGAAATCTGACAGCGCATTCATACACTATAATAAGATCTTGACGGATCTAAGTGTTAATTCACCCTAAAATCAAAATCATCACGTAATTTCAAACCCGTATGAGTTTCTTCTGCAGAACACAAAAGAAGATATTTTGAAGAATGTTGACAACCAAACAACACTGAACTCCTTTGACTTCCATTGTATGAACACAAAACCTAGGAGACATTTCTCAAAATATCTTCTTTATCGTTTTTATCCCTAATAAAAAAACATTGTCACCCTAGTTTAATCATTTTTGTTTACACAAATGGTGAACAGTCAGCCGTATAAATGCGTTTGTTCCCGGTCTATGGTGTATGTCGCTCACAGGAGTCGGCGAAAAACCTCACGTCTATCCGAGCTGGTGTTTTGTGTTTCTGAGCGCTCTGCACCAGTCTGCTGTTTCTGCACATCTCTTTGTGTTGAACTGTATTCGGTACAGAGCTCACATGCTTGTGCTTGCCAACGTTTTGCGCTTGAAAAGATTCGGATCCCTTGAGAGACTCCACTGTCAAGCGCTGCAATTATGGCTCACAACAAATGCCAAGCGTCACCGTCCCTTTAGATTTGGTAGCAGCGGTTGAAAAGCTAAAAGCTCTGAGCGCAGAGAACCCTTTTATACTGATCTGAGAACAACCTATGATGAGAAAGTCATGTTATTCATGGTCAGTTGTTTATGTTTACTGTGAAACATCAGTGTGTGATTTGGCCATTGTCTTTGAATGTGGCTTATCCAATCGGAATTTAATATCTGCGCTATCCATTTTATAATATTAATATTTTATAATGTTTAGTTTTTCTTGAGTTTCTTATTTTGTGTTCCACAGAAGAAAGAGTCTTATACAGGTTTTGAATGACAGGAAGGTGAATAAATGATGACAGATTTGTTTCATTTTTGGGTGAACTGTCCCTTTAATTGTTATTTAATGTGAAGCTGTTTGTGTACTGATGCCATACCGACGTAACATTCATTCATTTATAATTGAATTCATTCACGTTTGATGAATTGTCAGTCCAGTTATTTGCTTCACGGTATGTTCATTCTAACATTTCTGACGGTGATGTCCTCTTTACTGTGTTTCAGGATATGGTGCGTCGGGGTGAGATTATCGATGACAGTATGGATGATGAGTTTTATCTCCGCAGGCTGGACGCCGGACTCTTCGTTCTTCAGCTCATCTGTTACATCATGGTGGAGATCTGCAGCGCTGGCGTTCCTCAGGTACACACACACACACGGTCAGAGATCATGTGATGGAAACTTTCTTGTACGTGCTGAATGATGTGTGTGTTTGTTTCCTGTAGTTACAGCAGAGGATTCATCAGATTCTTAATCTCAGAGGAGGATCTGTCAAAGTTGTCCGTCATATCATGAGAGGTAAGATGAGCAGACACAGAGAGAGACTCCGGACCTCAATGGCTCACATCATCCGTATGTGTGTTTATTTGTGCTCAATACATAATTATAAATGCATCGTGCATATAGACAGTGGTGACAGAAAGTGGCGTTCGACATTGGAAATTTGACATTTTCACATGATTCATGCATGTTGTGTAGTTGTGTTTGGAGTGTAAATTGAAGTTCAGCTTTGAGGAGAATTGGAAAGAAGTTTGGCAAAAATTACACAACACCACACGTGAGCAAACTTATTATAAAGAGGAGAATGATTGATTTAGTTAAAAATAACAAAGAATCAACAAAAAAATGAATAACTGATTAAAATTCGGTAAGTTTGATTTACCTGTGAGCTTGTGCTTTTCGAGCTCAAGGTCTCTAACATCCACCAGCTCTGTGATGTCATCGTGGAGGAGTGGAAGAGAGCTCTGGTGAACTTCATGCCCAAGAGGGATAAGGCAGTGCTGGGAAATAATGGTGGCCACACAAAATATTGACACTTTGGGCCCAATTTGGACATTTTCACTTCGGGGTGTATTTGAGTACAGTGTTGCCACATGAAAAGATATAATAAAATATTTACAAAAATGTGAGGGGTGTACTCACTTCTGTGAGATACTGTATATTTCTATTATATATACTTTTTATATAAGTAATTTGTACGATGTGATAATGCTGGATGAAATGATGGTAGACTCTATTTACTCTAAAATATTTCAAAACCAAACATGAACGTTGAGGCAGAAAAACGCTGATGCCAATAATCTCCAAATGAGTAAACATTGGCTCTGTTAATTGTCCTGGGCGACGATCTGTCAATAATTACAACCCCCAGCTCTTTCACTTGTCTTTACAAGCTGAAACATTTACTAAATATTTCGCGAAAAAAGCAGCGCGGCGGTATCAGGTGAATTGTGTAAAGGTGTTCCTGGAGAACACGTGCATCTGTAGGCGATCCTCACACACACACACACACACACACCACAGAGCTCGGAGGCAGATTCCCTCTGTCTGTGTTCTCAGAATATTTCACTCTTCTCATCCATCCCTTCTCTCTCCTGACCAATATTGCCTGTTGGGCTTCACGCGCTTTTCCGCCCGGAGCACCTTGATTAAGTCCTGACGGCTCTTTCTCTCTCCGCTTTGCGCTGACTTTTCTCTCATTCTTTCATACCGCCCGCCGCCGATATTTCTCACGGGAAGAACGCTGTTGATCATTTTTATTAAAGTCTAGTGAACAGTGTGCTATCTGCAGGGAGTTTCGTGTGGTCACGTGCCGTCTCATCCGGAGTATGTGATACTCAACACATTTTTGAGATGATTTGACCGTTAAAATCACAGTGAGTGCTATTTTTGATTTTTGTTGTGTAAATCAACAGCGTATTACTTATGTAATTATTGTGTGTAGATATACTTTTTTTGTAGTGTTGTGCAGCTGTAGTTGGAGAGATATGGTGTCTGATTCCTGGAGGTTATCCGGAGCTCGTGGTTTCTTTCCTGGACCACATGTGTGAAACACAGAGGCTGTTCTTTCTGTTCTTTGTCCTCAGAAATGGTCAGCTTGTTAAATCGTGTTCCCGCTCGTGTTCAGTGATCATAAATGATTCATCAGTGTGGGGGATGTTCTCCTGAACTCGCCGTCACTGCTGCTGAAGATGAAAACAGCCGTCTGGAAAGGTTAAGAGCGCGCTGTGCGTGTGTTTCCTGTGCTGCTCATTTCGAGAGTGCGACAGAGGGTGTTGAAACACGCAAGCGTTGCTCTTAACAAGAGCGTTATTAATTTGAGCTAATGGTGACTTAGAGACATTTCTACTTTAGTTTTGCCTCCTGCGTTCCTGTTGATCAACTGGCCGAGTGTTAAGTCAGTATCACAGAGGTTATGGGTTTGATTTTCAGGGTTCACTTATGCCAAAAACATGAAGGAAATTTGCTGCAGTTGTCAAGTGGCAAGCGAGCACAATGCAAAAACATTTTTTTAACGAAAATTTAATGAAAGTTTTAAGCAGTGTTAATTTCGTTGACGAAAACTACGACAAAAAGTATTCGTTAACGACATGTTTTCACTGATGAAAACGAGACGATAACTAAATAAAAATGAATGCATGATAACGAAAACTGAAATAAAAATATACTGACATTTTCGTCAACTAATAAAAACGAGACGAAAATATTCTTGTCCCACCTGGCGGACATCAGTTTGCGGTCATGTGCTGCTTATCTCATATAAACGGTAGAGAGAAGTCTCTGGGAGAAGGGTTAGCACACACATATATTCTGTGTCTCCCCGCGGGTTACAAAGCGTCTTATTTTCCTTCATCTCAGGTAAAACCCTGCAAACTTGAAGCGCGACTGCAGGCGAGTCACCCCGAAACACATTACAAAGGCAGCTCAAATGTTTTTATATGCCAATGTTAACTTAACACGAGCTGCTGCATAACGTGAAATGCAACATAAAGTCAGCCAAAAGACTAAAGAAATGTAATACAATTTATATAATATGCCTTTTTGAAAGCTATTTCTCATTCATTGCTGTCTCAAGCAAAGACAGTGCAGCTCTTTCTTCAAAGAGGCATGCCATGAGCCAATAGCCTTTGAGTGTGAGCCCTGTCAGAGCGTTTCATTGGTTGAATGAATACGCCCTACTTAACGAGTCATTCGTTCATGGTCTAATATTCTGTGTTCCAACAATGCAAATCTAGTTACTGAACTTTTCTGAAAAATAAAGGTAATGACCTGGTTTTATTTCATTCTAAGGGTGAAGTAAATTATGTCAAAACTGTTGAATCTTTGTATGGAACATTTAATTACACCAAGTAAATGATTTAAACCATTTAGATTTTAGTAGACTAATATAATGTATGTTTATTCGACTAAAATTAAAATGATGGGGTTGACTAAAATGTGACTAAAACTAAATTGCATTTTCTTCAAAAGACTATGACTAAAACTAAATCAAAATTTGCTGTCAAAATTAACACTGGTTTTAAGAGTTTTAGTTTGACTGTAGTTTTATTCATAAATTAAAGTTATTCTTAATGTTTTTCATGTTAACTTTAGTTAAGTATTTAGCAGTTTTGTTTTGTGCTTTTGTCATTTCATTATTTATTTGTTTAGTTTTATTGTGGTATTTAGTTTTTTTTTTGTAGTTTAGTTTTTATTTATTTCCAGTTATTCATTTTAATGCCACAACACACACTTATTTCAGTTTATTTGCTAAGGCTACATCTGCGTCTTTATTTGAAGTCTGCGTCCTCCGGAGGTCGCATTTGTGGACCGCATACATCGTCGAGGTTTATTATTTGGAATATCTCAATGACGTATGCGGTCAAGAAATGCGACCCCACTGGACGCAGCCTTCAAATTACTTTCATTTCTTATTTTGTTTTGATTACGTTTTTCAACTAATTTTTACACCTGTTTTTATTTGAAGAGTTTGGTTCCAAAATGATTAACTCCGTTTTGAAAACTTTTCTAAAATCATGTTTTTTATCGTGCATTCCAATTAATATCAATTAAACTGCAGTTGTTTTGTTTTTATTTAAGCCATAATAACACAATAAAACACATGATAACATAATAAAAAGATATCATTTTGGAACTAAACTCTTCATTTGTTTCCAATGAATATAAGTGTTCTAATAGTTTTAGTTAATGACCATAACCCTGGATCAAACATTACAGTGTATTTTAATTGTAATCTATAGTAATTTATAATATCATGAGATTTTGCTGATAGGTGCTATCATCAGCCAGTGTATCTTTGTTTTAGCTGAATCTAATGTGGTCTGGGTTGGGTTTTCTTTAATCTCGTGTTGATTTGTTCATGCTTTCGAGCGTGAGTGCATGTGAAGTATTTAAATGGCTTCTGTCAAGTGACAAAACAATTTGTGCCAAAATTACTTGAATTGATTGTGCAGCTTTCTGTTTCAGCCACAACATGTCTGTGAAGTGTTTTCTCGTTTTTCTTTTTTAAAGCTGATTGATTGAGTGTTGTTCATGGCACTGTCACCTGTGAGGTTTGTTTGGGTTTTGGATCATGACTCACTGGTTGAGAACATTCTAGATTGGTCCCTGATTGAAATCTTTTGTTCCAGTGGCAGTCCTGCTTTAAAGGTTCAAATATATACAGTTTTTGTTCTAGATAACCCAGATTTCAATCCTGCAATCCAAAGATCATCAAAGAAGATCAACAAAGAAGAGCAGTTTTTGATATTTTGATAAGCTCTTTTGTGTTCGGGATCAAACAGTCAATTATTTTCGAGCGACAGTTTAAAGCATGTGATGTTAAAAAGGCGCCACACGATTGAGCAGACTAAATGTAGACGTGTGATTTCTGGAATAATTTTAGTGTGATTTCATTAGAAGAATCCAAATATTAGTTGGGATTTGGCACGTTTGATTTTCTCCCTCAGGCTTTTTGTGGCTTGTATAGTTTTGAGTTTGTGTGCAGTGTTGGGTAAGTTACTCTGAAAAAGTAATTAATTACTAGTTACTAATTACACATTCGATAATGTAATTAGATTACTGTACAAGTTACTCTCTTCAAAAAGTATTTAATTACTTATTACTAATTACTTTCTATATCCTACATCAACCTGGATGAGTTAAGTGATTCAAGGATAGACATGAAACGGCTCTTTTAATTCATACAAATAAATAATATAAAACTACATAAAGTAGTATTATTAACTGACCAAAGTATTACAAATGTGAGAATTCTACATTAAAGCACTGATTTTAAAGTTAGACTTTGAATTTTGATGTCAATTCCTCTTCTGCACACACACATATTACACAAAGTATTTAGTTTAATTACATCAGAAGTAACTGTAATTAAATTACAGAAAAAATAAGATTTATCCCTTACTTTACCTTTTCAAGGGAAAAGTAATTAAATTACAGTAACTAATTACTTAGTAACTAGTTACACCCAACACTGTTTGTGTGATTGGTCTAATGTGAGCTGCAGGTCTGGGATACTCTGGGATTGGTCTTGTGTGATCTGCTGGTGTGAGGAGGAGCTCTACCTCCCGCAGGGCCGCTGCGACTGTGCTGAGAAATTGAAATTTTCACCTGGCCTCCACAGCTGCTGTGACCGTGTCAGACCTGCGTCGTTCTGCCCGGGTACCTCACCTGAAGGTTTCACACGCTTCTGTACATGTGCTGCTGGGGGTGTAACGATACTTCGTATTACAATATTTTGCTATGCAAAAATGTTACGATGCGTATCGTAGAGAGATGGGGATATTTTATGATATGTTTAATTCTATTCGTTCAGCGGTCAAGACCTACTCTGCGCCAGCGTGTCGCGTGTGCTTATCTCACATATGAGGTAGAGAGAGAAGCACAAGACACAATCTGTGTCTCCAAGTGGTTTACAAAGAGTCTTATTTTCCTTCACAATCGGCGTTAAAACAGCAAACTTGAAGCCTGACTGCAGGCGAGTCACCCTGAAACTCATTACAAAGGAGCACAAACGTTTTTAAATGCCAATGTTCATTTATCCGCTAACGTGAGCTGCTGCATAACGTGATATGCAACATAAAGTAAGCCAAAAAAAAACTAGCGCTGATCCGATCAGAGAAGTGATGAAGTGAGTCGTACTGTATATTAAAGGGAACCCGGTGTATAGAGAGATGTATGGCTTAATGCGTTGTAATAGCCTTACACTACTAGCATTTGTCGTTAGAAACACATCAAATATTTTCAGTTCTTAAAAAAACCCTAAATGTAATACTCATTTTAACCTAAGGAGGCCACCATGTTCTTTTTCGATGACGTAAACTGGTTGCACGCACAGCTAGGCTGCCAAACACTAATCAGTTCTTCAGTAAATATAAGGTTCTGTAGGATAATATATATATATATATATATATGTGTGTGTAACAATGTTCCCAGCAAGGAAGAAGGAGGAGGGAACCAGCGAACGTTGAACAACAAAACTTAAATAAAATAAACAAACAACAAACGAAAGTAAAATGCCGGCAGCTCCCTCACGGTCGACTGCAGGTCACACATAATAAAACATTACGTAAAGTCCAGTCCTGGTTCTCGCTCGTCCTTTACTGTTGTCGCTCCTCCTTTTATATCATGCTAAAAGAAGAAAGAAAGAAAATAAAGACGCTATTTGGTGTATTTTCCTACATTTTAATATTGTTTGTCAGAAACAACACAAACATGCATATTAATAACCAAAATCATTTCGAGTTTATCATATACATGATGTTTTAGCCATTATACAATGCATTTTATCCAGATTTTGACTTTTGATGTTGATTTATCAACATCAGTAGCCTAATGTTATTGTCTTCTCTCCCTCGGTCATTAGCTGACGGGGGCTAATATTCACGTGTGCTCTAATACAGAATAAATAACCAAACCGCAAGCATTATTATTGTGTTTATCAGTATATTCTCATAATGTGTAAAGTATACGATTATGGTGGATGCTGATGTCTTAAATAGTCTTAAATGTCTCAAAGGCGGTAGTTTAAAGCTATGATTTAACGCACGCTCACCTTGAACAGACGTCTAATACTGAACGCGTTCTTCTTTTATGGCTGGCAGGCTGGCTTGTGTCAAGAGGACATACCGCCACCTACTGTCCCTGTGTGTTTGTATATCTGATCTTATGTTTTACGTGTCATATTTTACTGTTTCATATGCAAAACGTGTGTGCTTCGCTGTTGCGAAAGAGAACAGGTTTAGGTCGCAACCATTTGACATCACGGAATCTGACGCAAAAAATGGCGGCGTCCAAGTAGAAATATTTCTTCAAAGTTTATGAATACTGTGACAGTTACACTGTTTTTTTATTTCACAATTATAAAGTCAATGCCATTGTTCATATATTAAGCCACACATCGCTCTATACCCAGGGATCCTTTTAAAAGATCGAATGACATGCTAAAAAACAAGTATGTGATCTGCATGATTGAAGAAATGTAATACAGTTTATGTAGTTTTATTTCTCATTCATTACTGTCTCAAGCAAAGACAGTGCAGCTTCAAAGAGACACGAGCCAATAGCGCTTGAGCGTGAGCTCTGTCAGAGCGTTTCATTGGTTGAATGTACTGACTGAACACGCCCTTCACTGAGAGAACGAGTCAATTGAGTCAAAATGAGACTGAATGAACTGCTACATGTCGTTCATGGTCTAATATTCTCTGTGTTACAACAATGCATATCCAGTAGTTACTCAACTTTTCTGAAAAATAAAGGTAATGACCTGGTTTCATTTAATTCCAAGGTAAAGTAAATTATGTCGAAACGGTTAAATCTTTGTAATGGAACATTTAATTACACCAATTAAATGAGTTAATCCAGATAGATTTTAGTAGACTAAATATAATGTAGATTTCGTGATAAAACTATGATAAATTGGGATGACTAAAACTAAATTGCATTTTAGTCAAAAGACTATGACTAAAACTAAATCAAAATTTGCTGTCAAAATTGACACTGATCTTAATTCTAATTTTAATAATAAGCCTTAAAATGTTAAAATTCTTTATTAAGTTGTATGTGCAACAAAATAATTTACTGAAATTGTTTTGAAAATAAATGTTATTTAAATTTTTAATTTTGTTCAGAATATCGAGATGTGTATCGTATTGTGAACCCAACATTGAGATATGTACCGAATCGAGAGTGTATCGTTACACCCCATGTGCTGCTAGAGTAGTGCAAAAACAAGATGAACATGTTATAGGAGAAATTAGGGAGGAATCGCAGTTTGCTTCCTGATTGGGCTGATGGCATTTTTTACTGCATTTTCCTCTGATTACAAACCAAAGAAAGCTGGCAACCTAAAACGTGTAACAGACTTCCTTTGTACTTAAAACGTTTTTCTGTTTATCCGTTTGATTAAAATCTTGACAAACAAAGAGACAGTCCAGCCAGAAACCAACATTTTTGTCATCAGTTATTCTCCCTCACGTGGTTGCAAATCTGTATACACTCTTTCTTCTGAAGATATTTTGACAAATGTCTTTTTGTGTCCGTACAGTGGAAGTCAATGGGGTTCAGTGTTGTTTGGTTATCAACATTCTTCAAAATATCTTCTTTTGTGTTCTGAAGAAGAAAGAAACTCATGAAGGATTGACATGACATGAGGGTGAATAAATGATGAAAGAATTTTCATTCTGGGTGACCTATCCCTTTAAATGCCTTCTTTGCTTGCTATACTTAATAGGGTATATGCCGAATGTAACGTGACTAAACCGGTAAACTGGTCTCGTTACATCCGCTTGGTAGAAAAGAGAATTAACAGTATTAACTATCAGCGATATCTTTGGATTTTTAAGATAATCAGCTAACCTAGCTAGCTGTTTCCTTTTTTGGGGGTGTTTTGTGCTATTTTAATGATCAAATGTCTATGAGAAGAAAAATGTTAAATGTTTATATATCAATCTGCTCATGTGATGGGCATCGATTTTGATGATCTTTGGTTGCTAATTTAAAGGCATTTTGAGTAAAACGGCTCTTTATGTAATGAAGCGCATACATTCCATTAACTTCCATTCATACGCATGCGAATGTGTCAGACCGGAAACGCAAGCCCATCCGTCAAGTTTTATGAACTCTGACCTGCGAATTAGCGTCACGTGAGTGCGTGAGACCAATAGAAATGGCATTAAACCGGATGCGATGAGACTTGTTTTCTGGTTTCTGCATGTGATGTGACGTTTGGCATAAACCCTATTTTGTCCAGATTTCATATGTAAAGCCTCACTTCACACTGCTAACACAAGGATTGAGGTTCTGTGATAGCTAGTGATGATGTTTTACTGCAGATATTCAGAAAAGCAAACGCCTACAGACTCCACAGCGCTCTGAGGCCGGTTCTGTGACTCACACGTACAGTAGTGTGCCATACTGTTATGCGTGTGACCTTGAGCTCTGTGTGCCGGGGAGCAAGAGGAAGTTTTCAGCATCTTTGAGCTCATAGTGGATAATCCCCCCTCAAATCATCCAGCACACAGACACCCACAATCCCTCCCCGTGTTACTGCCGCCACTTTTCCAGCCCTCTGGCTTGTGTCTCAATGTGGCGCTTTGCTTTTGCTTCTCCTTAACCATCTTATTGATTTATTTATTTCTTTTTCGTTGGGTTTGATTCTCTGTCCCTGGGCTTCAGAAGGGTTTAGGAGCTAATCCAAGAGCAGCATGTCTACCTTTCCACGACTGCCACATGCCAACACATTTCTGAAGCGTACACACGCCGTCTTAACGTTTATTATCCTCACACAAACAACACACAGAAAACAGATGCCGAAGGATTTCCTACATCAAAGATAAATGGCAGATCTTTAAAAATTCTTACTGTGTTATATAGAGTTCAAGAACATTGACACAGATTGTGAAACGTTGGCTTGATCACAAAAAAGTCCTGAAGGGTGATAAAAGTCTGGTTCTTGGCGTATGTTGTCTTTATGGTAAAAGCCTGCAGCTCTTTGGGTTCTTGGGCACTGTTCCAGTCGCTGCAGGTTGCTGGAAACTGGAGTGTCCTGAATTAGCCCCGGACCTCAATCAAACCGGGCGATACGATCGGAGTCAAGCGCACGCTCTCAACGGCACACATCAAAGCAAAGCGCTCTTCAAGCTTTCTCGTGTGTTTAAGGAAGGGTGCTTCCTAAATCCCAGTACCTCAAACCCCAGACAGAGATTTTATAAATCAGCCGAGTTTATGAAGGAGGGATTGAAAATAAACTCTGTTGGGCAGTCGAGAGATGTGTGACTAATTTTGACGTAATAATACTTTCAGGGATACAAATTCTCACTTTGATTTTTGTATATTTCAGGATTAAAGTATGCACACCGTCCGTTGAGACGGCATTAGGACGGGTTTTTGGCAGGGCTTGTGGTGCACATGAAATTCATCCAAATGACTAAACATTTTTTCTCTCTCGTGTTTCAGAATATGCAGAAAGCATTGGTGACGGCAAGAGTGAAGAATTTAAAGAAAGCGAGCAGAAGAGGATTATGGAACTGCTTGAGAACTTCTGAACGTCCACCGCCGTGTCCTCTGTAAATAGAGTTTGTGTTTTAGTTGATGTCTAGGTGATGCTTCATCGACATCTTTCTGTGTGTGAACTTCAGATCCTGTCCTAAACTCTTCTGTTTGCAAAAACAGAGACTGAAATATGAACATTTGTGGGGTTGATGATTTCCCAACAGCTTTAGAATGGACTCTATATTGTATCTGCGGGAAAAAAGATTTTTGTGTACAATTTAGATTTTGTTTTTGATACAAATTATCAAATAAATTGGGATTAAAATGTTTGCTTTTATTCATCTTGTGGTTTACTTCTTTGCTAGGTTTCATTTATAATTTAATCTCTTATTTTGCTCTCTTGTGCTAAAACATGTTTTAGGAAACATTGCATCTCTACTCTCCAGCATTTCTCAGACAGCGGACATCTGTATTTATCATCTTATCTTTCAGATTCTCTTTGTAAAATAAGGGGTGATTGAGCATGTGACCCAGTCTTAAGTAGCACAGGAGTCAAAATTATTTTTCTTTTATGCCAAAAATCATGAGGATATATTAAGTAAAGATCGTGTTCCATGAAGATATTTTGTAAATATCCTACCGTAAATATATAAAAAAACTTCATTTTTGTGAGTGGATGCAGCAAAAAAAAGCCGGAAACACACCTACAAACTTCACTCGCTGCTGCCGCTCTTTGGGAATTACTCACTCAAGTTTGGTATCTATGTAAAGCTTAGAATTTCTGCTTTCAGCTTCATCTACTCTCCACAACGTCATTACAGCGGTACGCCAATAGAGAGCGTTAAAACAAACCTGGTTCTTCTTAGCAACGGCCTGCTACAGCTCCTCTGATGGACAACTTTCAAGGCTATTTTCTCAATATTTTGATTGTTCTGCACCCTCAGATTCCAGAGTTTTAAATAGTTGTAGCTCGGCCAAATATTGTCCTATCCTAACAAACCATACATCAATGGAAAGCTTATTCAGCTTTCAGATGATGTATGAGTCTAAATTTAAAAATATTGACCCATAAGACTGGTTTTGTTGTCCAGGGTCATGGCCATGAAGTTGTGTGTTAATATTTCTTGATGGCTTAAATTTGTGGCAGTGGTGGTCATTCAGCCATTCACCTTAAATCCGTCTTTAATCTAAATTGAGCCGATGTACTTGAATACACATTACTGGTCTTATGGCGGAAAATGTCACTGTGGTGCTAAATAAGAAGTGTAGTCTTGATAATCGTTTATCCAAACGCGTTGAAAGCTTCACATTGATAGTGATTACATCGACAAACATCACCGCACTGTTGGTTGCATTAGATGACATTCTATTTTTGTTTAGTTTGTTGTATTTGGAGCTCAGCGTGTGTTAATTTTGAACCCTGTGTTGATTTCTCTCATTTAAATGCTATAGCTGCTGTGCTTTTAATGGCATTAATTTGATGTTTGTCCAGTGGCAATGAGCCAGAGATTTTCCATTCCTTTCAAATAGCAGACCTGCTGAGCTGGTGAAGATGACACTACAGCTCTCTCCGTCTCTAACCTCGCTTACATTCCCATCACCGGCTGCCTCTCTCCCACGGGCTTAGCGCGTATATTGCAAAGGGCTGGAACGGTTTGGTGTATAAAGAGACAGTTTGCTTACTAAGCTCTCCTACCTTATGGACTTTTAGCTGAAGGTGAGAATGATTTTTTAAAGCTCAAGAGCCAAATTGAATCAATCCGGTGGGATTCTTCAGCAGGGGGAGCCGGGCCATTACGGAGGATTTATACTCACTGGAGGGCCATAGCTTTAAAGCGGACATTATGTAAGGAAATTATTATTGTAACCAAAACATCTCTGTGTGGCTGCCGGTCTCGATGAAGCGACGAGAAGAGAAAGACGGTTTCACAAACTAATTAAGTGCCGCAGACTCATTACGGCTGGCGCTTTATCACACATTGACAGGCCGAGGCCCCTGTGGTCATTGTGTGCTTCAGAGCGGCCTGTAGTCTCAGCCTCCGACAGCACAATCACCGGCTGCCCACTGTATAGTCCCTCACCGTCACAATGTACACGGAGAGAGTCGAAAGTTTAAATGTGATCAGGGTTTGTTGATGGGCATAATATACCTTTTCAAAATGTTTATGAAGTTCAAATTTATGTCAGTCATCAAAAATATGTAAGCTTGCTGACAGCAAAACTAAAAAGATTGGTTTAAATCAACCTAGAAAATGTCTATATTTGAACCCACTGAGGATTGAAACAACCCAGCATGTTTTACAGTGTCGATTTACAGTACTGATGTGACTATTATGACATAATGATTGTTTTTAAAGTGGTATTTAGTTTCCAGGATCTTCAGAAGAGCAGGATTTGATTGCTGAACGTGAGACATGCAGGTTTTTTATTACTCGTAATACAATGAGTGCATTTTGAGAAAGTACCAACCAATGGGTTTGGATCTGATTTTTTTCTGGTCTGTCAAGTACATCAAACGTCTGACGAAGTACTTCTATATCCACAAGCAGAACTGTGTCCCGTAGAACAATAAACCGTAACCACAAAGTGAGGGATAGTTCACCCGAAAAATGACTATTCTTTCATCGTTTCATTTGTCTTGCATTCTTGCAAATCTTGATTTGACTTGATTTCTTCTGAAAAACACAAACAAAGATTTTTTTTAAGCATAATGTTAACAAAACAACATTGAACCCCATTGACTTCCATTGTATGCCACTGAGACATTTCTCAAAATATCTTCTTTTGTGTTCAACTGAAGAAAGTCATACAGGTTTGAAACAACGTGAATAAAGGATGACAACATTTTCTCGGGGTGAACTATTCTTTTTACCATGGTTTTGCTACAGTATCAGTTTTACCATGGTATTTGTAGTAAAACCGGTTACACAAATGGTAATCAATACACCATAAAACCCATGGTTAGTAAATATTACTACAATAAAACCTAATATTTGTAAGGGGACAGAGTCAAGTCTAAAATATTTGTAAGGGATGGAAGCTCATTACATAAGTCTATACATGTTTCCTGCTGTTTTTGCTTAAAAAGACTATTTGAATTCAAGTTTGTCTCTGTTTTTTTACTGTGGTACAATTGAGTTCATATTTAAGAATAAAAAGAGCTCTAGTGATTGTTAATCTTCATGTTTAAATGGGCAGTTCACGGTCAGAATACTCTGTGATGAAGACCAGACATCTTGCCTGAAGTAAAAGTCTAGTCGGGCACAACTAACGCTTTGACGCACCATGAGAACTCATCAGAGACACAATGCATCTCCCCGTCTCTGTCCATTGTCTCTGAGTGATAACTTTCTGTCCCGCAGCCCGGCGACACGCGCACAAGCCATTATCTTCCTGACACTTTCTCGGCACGTTCTCTTTTGTTTATCCACCCGGCCTGTCCTCTGAGGAGCTCCGCTCTCATGCTCGCGCCCGACGCTTCTGGCATATTAAATATTCTCTGGCCGTCCTTTCCGTGCTGCTGTTGGCAAAGAACGGCTTTATTTGTGAGATCTCTGTATTTCCCTCTATCTCTGGAGGTCAGTGATTGCCACCGGTTCTCGTTGTTACCAGGGAGATGCTTTGCAGAAAGAGGGAGGTGTAAATACTGTAGAGGAATGCCGACAATTGGAGGAGGAGGCGATGTGAGACAGTTACCCATCTGTTGAATTGTACGATGTGATGAATTGTGTGTGTATGTGTGTGCCGGCGTGCATGCACAAGCAGGAGCGTTATTGATGCCCCTCTGCCAAGGCATTAAACTTGAAATGCAAATGACTGGTAACTACAGACCGGGGCGAACGCCCGGTGCTCTTCAAGGACGCGCTCATTACCGTTGTGATGCTTGTCGGCGGAGCTTGCCAATCACTCTTGTCTCGCCGGTTTGCCGTGGCGGGCGGGGGCCGCAGCAGCTCACGCAGAGCAACATCTGCTTCCCCCCACACCTCCCCGTCCGAAATCACCGCTTTAAAAAGCGGCACGGGTTATTTGCATTTCGAACTGACGGGAAGGGCAGGTATCCCAGCACGCATCTCTTATCAGTGATTATGACACCGGCGCGCTAACGGTGATTCAACAGCAATTTCACAGCCCAGAGAGCTCAGAATAATTGTCTTTCTCCTTGTGATTGAGTTGAGCTTTGTGAGTGCAGGTTTCTCCTCCTCAGAGAAGATAAACAGACACAGAACTGCAATGACAACGCTAGGTTGGACCCACCTTACCGTCGGAGTGTCGTGCTGGTCGCAGGTTGTGCGTCCGTGTTTATTCTGTGCGTCACAGAAATCCTTCCCTGCATACTTGAGGATGCCTGAAAACATTTAAGAATGTTTTTTACTCACACAGAAAGCACTTTGGTGGTATCTTGTTTTATCACATGGGTAATGCCATGGAACTATCTGATTTTTATATTAATACACTGCACCATAGTAACTAAAATTTAATTGTATTAAATGTCACAAAATGCTTTTTAGTACTTTAAGGTATTTGCACTTGTGTTATGTTATGGTGAAATAAAATTTTTTGGGGCGGTTATAATTTTTAAATACGCAAGAAAAAACCCACATGCAAAACTGTGGTGTGATGCTGCAGTATACTTTCGTATTTACTATAGTAAATTGTAGTATACTTCAGAGCATTATAGTGATTTCTGCAATTTGTTATTGTTTACCTCGGGTGTCTATACTATTAATTATATCGAATTGATAAACTGTCGTAAGTACAGTACTTTACAACTTTAATATTTACTGTGGTAAGGTTCAAGAACACTATAGTATCTAGAAAGTTCTCCTACTGAATTTTTTCCTGTGGGATAAATGTCATATGACCTAAATTATTTTAAATAAGACTCACAATTAATGGATACTAAAAACATACTATTCTGGTGATACTTTACGCATTAAGTATTTAACAGTCCGCATACTTATAGACTGGCTAACTATTAAATGTGTTTTAATAGTAAATTACGTAAATTTGCCACGGCTATCGGAAGGGGTGTTTGCACGTGCTACTGTCTTGACGGCACACAGCCCTTTACCGCATTGCATAGCACATTAGCAGCTTTCATTACCATAAATTCTTAAAGATCTTTTACTCTTATCTTACCAATTCTTACTCTTTGTTTTCAGGACCTTGTATTGCGACAACTAGGACGAAACAATAGTTGGTATCCTCTTCGGTATTAATACTTCAATATTATTTGTCTGCATTAATATCATTACAAATTCTGATCACGCTTTATTAACAACCCATAAAACCCGTTGACATATTTACAGCTGCTGGTAACATTCACCTCAGAGACGTCATTTTACACCCTAAAAACAACGACGACATTTACCTCAGTTTACCGCAGACCGTTTGCGCAAAATCTCTCTGTGAGATTACTCCGCTTAATTGAAATTCCCTAATGTCACTACCCTCTCCCAGCGCCGCGTCCTTCCGCCGCGTCGGTTAGATCCGGCCAGTTTCTCCTCGCGGAGAATCAAAGCGCGTCAGTGGGCGACTGCAAACGAACGCAGCCGCTCTCACTCTCTCCTGTCAGAACAAAGCCCGCCAGAAACCCCTCAGCACACCTGGATTTATCTCTTAAAGCCGTGTATTTTCACCTGATGTAAAAGAGTGCTTGACAGGGAGCAGTGATGGGCGCGTTTGGAGTGATTCTGAGGAGTTTACACTGTGTGGGACTCTACATCCAACTTAGTGCCAGTCTCAGACAAGCTGGAAGCGACGACGTGGAAAACCACATATCCAGCAACGGTAAGAATTGCGGAATTGTTCGGTTTCTGTACACGAATGGGTTGCAGGTGGTGTAATTTTGGACCAGAACCTTGCGCAAACGGAGCAGTGGTGATGCGCAAAGCAGGTGCATCTTCAACACATCCAGTCCCTCAGAACCGTGCCATCATTATTGACAGGTGGTACCATGGTACTGTGATGGTAATACCTGGGAACTTTATTATATGCCATAGTAATGATTCATTGCCTTATATACTTTGGTATTTTGATTTAGGCTATGTAAAAAAATACCAAGTTATTATCATCATAGTAGTGTGTGCATTCAATCTTAGCATTACCTTTGTTCAAATTGGTGTTCCACAGCTATTTATAAATGTACCATATATGTTCTATAGTTCTGTGATGGTATGAGCTTTTATGGTACTGAATGAATACCATATTTATATACTGGGGTAATTGAATTACCATCAGGGTATATTCCATAACATTTATTAAATACAGTTGTAGCTGCTACGTCTTATTCTATATGTGATTTCTAAAAAAAGAAGGGGGAGAAATCAAAGTTTTGTAAATGTAAATTTTAGTCAAAGCTATAATTCCTATGTATAGTATGCTGGAAATGGGTAGTGCAACACATTTACATATTTCTAAATATACAGTACTATATAGTATTTATGAATATGAAATGCACTGAAAAATATAAAGAATGCGTCTCGCATGAACATTCCGTATTCATACGTGAAGTTTTGACAGTTGCATGAACAATAGATGACTAATGCATTGAATAAAGCAGAGCTGATGAAGCCAGGCAGGCATCAAACCGATGAAAGCGTTCACGGGCTGGATTGTGGGTCGCTCACCATGAAATTATAAGGCAGAATGTGATCGGGCTAGATATTCATGAGGAATATTAAAAAGAGAAGTTAGAATCTGTTCTGAATTAGATGACATGCAGGCCTGTGTATTCAAATGATCTTAAGACTGGACAATTTGTTAGATCTGCACTATAGGACTAAACTCAAGGCTATTTTATACAGATCAGAGGTACCTTCGTTTATTTGCAATTGTTGATTTATCCACTTTTGAATAAGCAAAGTATAAATTTGGACCTGCAAGGTTCTTGTATTTATAAAGCAGCTGAAATATATTTGCATCAATGCACAGGTCCCACGCCATCGTCAAATGTAAGAAATTAGAAATTATATTTTGCTTAATTCTTTAAAAAGACGAACAAGCACATTTTTTCCACAAATCTCATTACTGTAGTGCATAGCATCTCATTTTCATTACTGAGTGACTGTATACTTATGCTAATATGTTGTTATTTTTTTGTCAAGTGTTTATACTACAATATACCATTAGTGTTTAAAAAAAGGTTGCATTATAGTAATGAGAATTTACTGAAGGGGCGTTTAATCGTGAAAGTAATTTCACAGTGTAAAAAAATCTTTCTGACGCTGTCTACTTACGCAAAGTATATATTTCGATTTTTGATTTCGATTCTGAGTGACATTTAATGACATTCGCCCACTCAGGCCATCCAGAATGTTCTTGTGTAATTGTTCGTTTTTGCGAAACAGAAATGCTGTCATTGTGTCGTGATCAGCAGCTGTTGCCGTATTCAATACCTTCACCTTTATTTTAAGCCTGCTGGGAAAACTGTTGTGTTCGGTAACAAGCCTTAATTAATGTCAACAGCAACTTTAAACCTCTGTTTTCCTCTGACCTCATAGTAATGAAACAAAGAGTGGAGACCCATTAGACCTCGCGCTAACACCAGCACACATCACATGAATAGCAATGGCTTGAGCTTGAATCTCATTTTCTACACCCAGAGAGTTTTCATTACACTCGCGTTTCATAGAGCGATTGTGAAAGTGCATCTTAATGCATCCGAGCTCCAAACATCCTGACGTCTTCAGCCATTTTACTCTGAGAATTACACTTGGTCTGTGCTGTTCTTACTAATAAAGCCAGTAAGAACTCAAAATCCTGTTCACTTTAGATTTGTGAATTTATTTGAGATTTGAGTTAGTTAGAGTCACAGTTTATGTCTGGAGTTGCTTTCTGCTCTCTGGTTGTTTAGAGGTCTCCGACTGATCTGTCCTGATTATCTCACCTGTAACCTTGTAATTCACCCCAAAGTGTTGTGTTTTTCTGTACGTGTGTGTGTTGTGGTCGGTCGAAAGCTGAAAGAAAGAGCAAAGCAGCAAAGATTAAACAATCTGTAAGAACAATTCTAATATATACTTATATCAAGTTTTTCCTTCAAAGTTAATATTATGTGATTGATGTTCTTTCACAAAAAAGCCAGAGTTGTATTCTGTTCATGGGTGCATTTAGAAAGAACTGTCTGGGTCAAATGTTATTCCCCAAGTCCATAGAAATATGTGGGAACTTTACTTTAGTTCACCCAAAAATGACAATTCTGTCATGAATTACTCATCCTCAAGTTGTTCCAAACTTATATGCATTTCTTTGTTCTGTTGAACACAAAGAAAGATATTTGGAAGAATGTTAGCAACTGGCAGTTCTGGGGCATCATTTACTACCATGGTAGGAAAAATAACACAAAAGATATTTTGAAGAATTTAGGAAAGCAAAAAGTTCTGGGCCACCTTTGACTACAATTTTAATTTCGTCTACTATGGTAGTAAATGGTTATAACATTAGTCCAAATATCTTTCTTTGTTTTTATTCAGATTTATTCAGGTTTGGAAAACTAGAGGGTAAGTCATTCATGACAGAATTGTCATTTTTGGGTGAACTATCCTATTAAGATTTCCTTAAAGAATGATTATTTCTCACAGTGTTTGTGTGTGTTTGTTTGCGAGGTCTCTGCAATAAATGTTCCTTGCAGTTTTTAACACGTCGGTTACTGTTTTATTTACTGTGAAGAAACAGCTACAGTCAGCTCAGGATAATAACTGTCTGGTTTACTATCTCCGTGGGGAAGGCCATAGGCGTAATGTTTTTTATACTGTACAAACTGTATATCTTATCCCCTAACCCTAAAGATCGTAGAAAACTTTTTACATTTTTAGATTTTTAAAAAATATTGTTCTGTACAATTTATAAGCTTTTTTGCCCATGGGGACCTCAATTTTGGTCCCCACGGTGACACGAGTCCCCATGAGTTGGTGAGCATTCAGGTTTCGGTCCCCACCGGGATATACAAACATGAACACACACACACCAGAAACTTTATTCGGTCACACACAAACAGTAATTTCAGTAGCCGTCACTCACAGCACTGACCACTGACATTTGTTGCCGGTTTGTTTGATTTTTCTTCGTTGGATGGCACTTGGTCTTGTGCACTTTGATTCAGGTCTCTCTCAATCTCTCCGGCATGTTTCTGTGTCTCTAAAAAACGGACAGTGTGACGATGTGTCTTGCAGCCCACACGCAGTCACGATTCACACGTGTGTGCACTTCACCGATGTAAGACTTGCATGAAGGACATGTGTGTGTGTGTGCGTGTGTGTGTGTGCGTGTGTGTGTGTGTGTGTGTGTGTGTGTGTGTGTGTGTGTGTGTGTGTGTGTGTGTAATCTAGCTACATTGTAAATTATTTTATTGTCAGTTTCCGTTTGATGTGCTTTATAGAGTCATAAGGGTTTATGATGGTGAAGTTATTAGTTATAAATATAATGATGATGGTGATGAACTTGTTCATGTGGATAACACTGGTCGTATAAGACCACCGTGCTGGGAAATTATAATGTTGAACTTTAAAATCTTATTTTATAGTATTACATTTTTTTTATCAATAATTTTGCATGTTTGGTCAGTAAAAAAACAAGCACTATAGTACTCTAGTGAGCTGTCTAATATAGATAGTGACTTTTAAAGGCAGCAACCTAATTAAAACCTAGTTTAATAGTTAGCTTGTAAATGACATTCATTTTTTATTGAAAAATCCCGTCACCAGGAAAGCTGTCATATTTTTTTCCTATTTTATATATTTTTTTAAGATCACAATTGCACGAAAGTCTCAACCCACAATGCAGTACGTTTTTAAATGAGTTTGTTGCTAGTAAGCTAACCTTGCAATATACAAATGAGCACATAAAGCTTTGAAACAGACCTTTACTGTAAAGACAGGACTGTAAAAAAAGCGTTTGTAATATTGAGGCTCTTAGTGAACATCGTTTGGCACGAAACGGACTATAGCTTTAGATTAGTTTGGGGAATGTTTTTGGCTCCACGTCATTTCTCATTTTCTCGGTTCCTTCTGCGGTGAAATTATACACTCTTCACTTCAGAAACACTTCAGAAATGCAGTTTCTTCAAGGAGTGACGGACAGCAGAATAGAGGATTTAAAACAGCGAGTGTTTCGTGTGGATCACACCAGCTTTTCAGGAATTTTAATACTTTAAAGTCCCAGTGAAATTAAAAATGACAATGCCTATTTTTTCATTAAAAATAGTGCAGCGTTTATTGTAAATACTATCAATGTGGGTTATTCTCTTTTTAAAATTCTTGTGCCCTCATAATCTTTAGCTAAAATCTGAAAATGCACTTCCGTCCTGCAGTGACTATCCATCTTAAATTATGAACGTTAGAAGGCTTGGGCGGAGCATCCGTTAACTCCTCCCCTTCAACTGTCAGTCTGCTGCCAGGTCCATTTCAAATGCAACGGGTGTTGTTATACATCCAATCAAATCGCAGAGAAAGACGAAAGCCACGCCCACTAGTTTTCTCATTAGAAATTCCGTTTCAATCGGAAATACGTCAAAATACAGAAGTAAAAACGATCTCAATTTTCAGTTCACGATGACTTTAACACAAGTCTTGTGGATGAATAGTTTGTTTGTCATGAAGAATTTTATATCATTTTATATGTATAAGTATTTTATATCGTTCATGTCATTATTTATTCCCCCTCATGGGGTTGTAAATCTGTATGTGACTCTTTCTTCAGTGGAACACCAAAGAAGTTATTTTGAGAAATGTCTCAGTGGTTTAGTGTTCATACAATGGAAGTCAATGGGGATTTGATTATTAACATTCTTCAAAATATTTTCTTTTGTGTTCCACATAAAAAATAAATTCAGGATTGGGATGACATGAAAAGTGAGTGAACGATTTTCCTTCTTGAGTGAAGTATCTCTTTAAGCCTCAGACAGTTTAAAGACGGACGGTCATTTATTTCTCTTAACACGAAGTCAATGGGTTAACTGTCAGATCAGCATGTGTTCCAGACCCTGAACCTCTTGTCATTCACTGGTCACTATCTCTCTCACCTGGCTGTCTGTCTGTCTCTGTTTCACAGCGAGACATCCAATCAGTGTGTGTGTTTTTATCTGGAGGCGTTTGCTCATCTGTGATTCCCTGTTGAGCATTAAATGAAATGAAAAAGAAATGTAGCAAATGTTTGTGAAGGTTAAATGTTAACGGGATGCTGTTGCACTTGCGTGTTCTTTTTTTTCTTTTTTTAATGTTCCTTTCTTTTTGTGTGTTTTTTTCTTTTAATTATTTACTTGCTCTTTCAGTCTCTCTCTTTGTCTCTATTTCACTCTCTGACTCTCTTTTTTGTATTTTTGTCAATATTTATCAAATTTGTTGTTTACAGTTTAGGCGCTGCGGTTACACATTCTTTTTTCTTTATTTCATTCATTTTTTGCTTGTATCTCTCATTCTTCCTTTTTATCCTTAATTTGTAATTTCAGTCTCTCTCTGTTTTTGTTTTTGTTTCTCTCTTTCTCTCTTTTTTTTTGTATTTTTGTCAAATATTTATCAAATCTATCAGTTGATGTTAGGTGCTGCTGACACATTCTTTTTGGGATTTCTTTCATTTCTTTTTTGCTCGTATCTCTCATTATTCCTTTCATTCTTAATTTTTACTTTCAGTCTCTCTCTCTCTTTCTCCATGTGTCTTTGCTTCTCTCTCTCTCTCTTTGTGTTCTCAGGAAGCTTATGGTCTAGTCTTTCCTCTCTTTGTGACGGCCATCTTTTCCTCCTGCCTTGATGTAAAGAGCAGAGAGAGACATGGAGAGTCTGAATTATCCTCAGAAGGGTGCTACCTTATCTCACATTAGACAGATTTCTGCCAGGCCGGCCGTCACACAGCTCCTGGGCAGCCGTTGGCAGAAATCGTCTGCTGGCACAGAGAGAGAGAGAGAGAGCGATGAGTGATTCGACTCCATGTCCTCTCCAAACAGAGCTTTAGCTTCACACACTCTCTCAAACACTCGCCGCTGGTCTTTTGTTTGCCCGTGAGTGCTGAATCCACAGGACACAGCAGTGAAGATGATCTGTGGCGTTCCAGCGCTCGGGTTAATTGAAGCGTGCGTGTTGAGTGTTGGGACTTCGCACAATTGCTACAGAACGGGACAAATGAAGACGTGCGATGTTAAATAAGCCTGTTTAATTAGCTCTGTTTACAACCCAACATTCACTTACTCAGCCGCTTTACCTGAGCTCTCGCCAAACACACACACAAACACACTTGTACCGCCACCTGCTCTCATGCTGTGGCTGTTTTTATGGTCGCTCGCAGACGGTCGATGGACCGAACACAAACCGTCTGATGTGTTTTGCACCCAAAAGGGGCTGAAATTGCAAGCTGTAATCTCATTGGCTGCTTTCTCATTGGCCTCCCGATACGATACACATCACGATAAATGGGTCACGATACAATATATTGCTATGCATTTCGATACGATACACATTTGCGATATATTGCAATACTTTAAATAGAAAATGTAAAAAGTAGAGCTAGAAATACAACATGCTGTGCACCAGCGGGGTTTTCTGTAAGGATAAGTGTAAAAACATCCCTTACCTCTGCGGAGTGGCCATGATGTGTGATATTCATGGACCTTTAGATCAGAGGTTTGGTTTCTCAAACTGTGGACTGCGCCCCTCAAGTGGGTAGCTCAGGGGAATAAGGCGGCTCACGCAAGTCACTTGGCTGTTGTGGTGCATTACAGTTAAAACACCGAACATGGGCAGTATAAAACCTCTGGTTCATCCGTGCTGTAAATGCGCTGGTGTCACATCCGTGAAAGCACAATAAATGTCATTGTTACTTTTCTTAATAAACTTTGTGTCTAATGCACTGCAGTAGCCTATATAGTTATATAAAATAATGCTGTTTGTAGGCTTCTCAAGTCATGACACAAGTCACTTACTTGTGTCATGACTTGAGAAGCCTACAAACAGCATTATTTTATATAACTCATTACTCCATGACTTATTTTGAAAACCAAAGCACACCCACACATCAGCTCTGAGAGCTCCAAGCGTTCTTATATTTTTCGCCATGCTCGCTTCCACTTACTTTTGGCCGTATGTATATGACATGATTTTAAAAAAATATTGATTGTAGAGGTATCACTATCCATACACTATTGAAAAAAAAAATATTGCGATAGTTACATGCATCAATATTTTTGCACAGCCCTAGCTTTTACACACCTTCCAGTATGCTTAGGATGTTTATGTCAGATAAAAGGCCAAGACAGTGGAAGGTAAAAATGCTGAATGCGTGGTCCTGCGTCACTTTGGTAATTAAAAGCTTCGTCTTTATATGTCAAGTTTTTATCATTCAGAGTTTTCCTGCAGTTGTGTGTTTGGTTAGAGAGAGACTGAGGTGTGAAGAAGATGTCTGTGTGTGTTTGCTGTCATGCGGGGGTGTAGTGTGGCTACTTCATCTGTTTGTTTATTCATTTCATTACTGTTGCATTTAATAATTCATTCAACTTTCTGTGGTCCTCTCTCTACTTTAATGATTCACCAGCGCCCTGTGTGTGTTTGTGCGTATGTTTCGCTGTGTGTGTCTCTGTGCGTATGTTTCGCTGTCTGTGTGTGCGTGTGTGTGTGCGTGTGTGTGTGTGTATTTGTGTGGGAAGGGTAAACCCTACGGTATGGGGACAAAATGTCCCCACAAAGATGGCAATATCCAAAACCCTTGTCCTTGTGGGGACATTTTTTGGTCCCCATGAGGAAACAAGCTTATAAATCATACAGAATGAACTTTTGTGAAAATGTAAAAGAGCAGACAGTTGTGTGTGATTGTTAGGGTT
>NC_079910.1:1665717-1673217 GCF_024868665.1 Triplophysa rosa
GAACGATGTTGAATTTGTGTCGTATATCATTGGGGTTTGCCGTTGTCATGGATACATCCGATAAAATCCCCACTGAGAGTGTGAAATGGTGAAGTTCTTGAACGCTGTCCTCCTACCTAAAGATTTTCTCTTTTTCAAGTGATGTTCTGCAGTCCTCATAAAACACAACTGCAGTAAAAATGTGACATTTAAACAGCCTGTCTTTAAAGCAACCGAGGTTAACTATTACAGCGCGTGTAAAGACCAGCAGCTTTATAGTGTGGGATGGAACCGGACTAAAATTCAATTTGAAGACATCCAGTGGGCTTTCTTTCTCTTGTGTTTCATTCAACTGTATTTAATATTGTGTCTTAGTTGTTAAAGCATATTTTAAATAGGCCTATTCTGGTGAGAATTAATATATACACAGCCACGGGAAAAATTAAGATAACACTCCAAAATTATTTTTTGTTTCATTCTGTGAACTAGTGACAACATTTCTCCCAAATTCCAAACAACTATCTTTTTTATTTACATTTTTACGCAGTACGTTGACCGGCACAAACCGGTCAAAATAACAAATAAGATGCAGTGTTTGCAGATGTTGAATTCTGTAAAGAAAATAAGATATATTTATAGCTTAAACAACACAATTCTAATGTTTCTACATGTATTTTAGGATCAGTTCAATGAATATGTGACGGTTTTTTCACAGCTTTCATGTATCTTTGCATTCTCTCAGTCTTTAGATTTGATCCGTGTAAATTCAACACACATTGGACTGAAATAAACACAATACATGCAGAAATGATTTTCAAAGACAAAACTGGAGGGATCTCTTAATTTTTCTGCAGCTGTATATATAAATATATAACTGAATAACATAAGCAACTGTTGATTTCATGTATAAAACATGATGTTAGTGTGTAGATGATGGTGGTCTGGTCAGAGCATTGCTGCGTGGTTGCTAAGGGTTTGCTTCGGGGTCAGTTTTTAAATGTATGTCTATATTTTTTCATACTTGTTTTATTTCCAGACAAAACGTATGTGTAATTTGTTAGAAAAGGTAATAGCTCAACCTCTTCTGTAAAGACGGCATGGTTTGAGGTCCAGGAGCGTTTATGTCTGTAGCACAGGAGGTGCAGGATTTGACTTATGTGACAACATTTAATACTAAGTCTGAGTAATAGTTATAGTGATTCTTGCCTTAGCAAACACCATTCATCACCTGCTTTACTGTATCTATAAACTCCTTCCATTCATTTAAAATTAGCTATTGAGTGTTTTATGTTCTAGCGAGAGAGAGAGAGAGAGAGATAGAGAGGGTAAACACTACAGATGTGAGCACCAAATGTTGGGATTGAAATCATGTTTTGTTTTTAGCCCATTTCACTGACCATCAGAGATTGATTCGAGTTTCATCTTGTGATTTGTACTGTTTGAATAAGTTTATAAATGTGAGCAGGATCCGGTGATTTATATGAGAAGATACAGCACTGATAATGTAAAAGAGTCACTGCACATTCATCATATTCTCACAACAGTGTCTCTTGTCCTCCCACTGACATAAATAACACTAACACACTGTCCTGTGATATAGAGACACAGCCGGCACGAGCCCTCTGACACACACACACACACACACACACACACACACACGCATACACACAGGGATGGAAATGACCGGTGTGATGATCTAACCGCAGGTTCGTGTACCCTCACTATCATCACAACAGAATCCTAGTGCATTGCGTACTTCAGAGTATATGCTTTATTCTGCATACTGTTTTTAAAATAAAACGGCTCTGTTCTGATTTCTGCTTGTGTGTGCATGCGTTTTCCCTGAAGAAATACTATAGTTGCGTCCCAATTCGCATACTATCCGTCCTAAATAGTATTCGGAAATAGAATTAGTATGTCCCAAATCATAGTATGCTGAAATGAGTATTCTCAAAGTATTGTTTCCGTTGATAATTTGAATTCTTAACGGCTGATATTACTCACGCGAGAGGGTGGAGTTTAGTGACGCTACAGTGCATTAATCAAATTAAATAAAAGATGCTTCGCTAAATGAATAAGTGTAAGTATACAGTAAACATTACATACAAAATAATAACTGAATAAACACTTAAATGCAAGGAAGAGTTGTATTTTGATGTTCGTGACAGTTAAGGATCACAGTGTCGTCTAGGCAACAACGGCCACTTCCGTTTCACGGTGGTATGTCCCAGTGCGCGCATACAGTTTTTCTACGCACTAAAATGTATATACTTTTCTATTACAAAAACACTACATACTTTAAAGGCATAGTGTAAGTAGGCGAATTGGGACGCAGCACATATTTTCCAAAGTATGCAGTATACAACAGAGCACACTGCACAAAGTACTGTAGACATTACTGTGTACAATATACATGTCTAATTGTAGTATGCACTGTGCTCTGTTATATACTACAGGTGGTTATCTCAGGTATTCTGTTGCACTATTACAGTATACAAAGTGCATACTATACAATCACCATGAGTAGTGTAGGAAACAATTACATTTAGAACAAATGTATTTTGTTTCACCAAAATACGTTCCAGTACAGTTATTGTCACTACCGTTAAATCATTCAATATTGGATCTCAATGTGATAATTAATAATTTTCTAAAGTAAAACTGTAGAAACTGTATTGGTATTTTGGTGAAAACCACCCAAAGTAAAATTGTAAAGCTCACACGATGCTCTTTCACTTCTAGGGAGATTTGTTGAATTCCCATTTGTTTATTAAGTCTTAAATTATTCTCAGATGTTTCTCCTAAAATTTCATAACAAATGAGAGTGTAATTGTTGAGACACATGAGGTGTATGGAGGTGTAAAATAAATGTAGATTGTAGAGGTAAAATAATCTGGATTTGAGTTCATATTGAGATCTTCAATAATATTGACTTTTGAATGCAGACGAGACAAATCTGAGCTCAGTTTGACACATGTCGACATCCCTTCTCCAACTCTAACGACAGACACATTTGTCCGATTTCTGCCTCTTATTCTCAAGAGAAACATCTGAGACGCATTTGCTCTTCTCATTGATGTCTCGAAGAAATTATGATTCTGAAAAGCTCTCATCTGTGAGTTTTCTTTCACATCCTTATGGTTGCCATGGAGATTCTTCATTGCTGTAGAATGTTTTACTGTAGTTTCAGAAGTCATGGCTCTGAATAGGGTGCAGGTTGAGTTCAGGTTTCTTTTCTGTATCTCGGTCGCTTCTCTATGTTTTTCCCTCTTGAAATAGTGATCGTATGTGCGGCGCCAGCTCTGGTTTCCAGGGGCAACAGGTGCACTTGACTGCCACGAGAGCTCGTGTATGTGGGGGGGTAAGTGTTTGCAGGCTGGAGATTAAACGGCACGTTTGCTTTGAAGTAAAGCTCTTAGTCTCGCGTTTGACACGCCGGTGTCCAGAATTGCAAACACGTCATTTCAAGGATTTCAGCGACTCTTTCTTTCATCTTTGCATGCACTGACCCTCACCAGGAATGCAGGAGACACATATAATGCGATGCGAGAGCCTCAAAGTTGTCTTATGAAATACTTTTCTACATGTAACACTTGGTTTTAAAGCACCATTAAGTGAGCCACGTGGCTTATTCCAATTCCACGAGTTGAAGATGTTGTTATTGTAGTGAAATAATTGGATGTAATAAATAAAGCACAAACTAAATAAGATGAAAACTGAAGAAAAGTCCTCCAAACAGAGAGCAGAAGTGGTCTCTGTGTCGATTGTTTGACTTGTTAATTGCTCCATTTGTCTTTGCGGTCGTTGTCTTAAAGCGTTGTGTTATATCACAGGGCCGTGTCTCAGACACACGGCACATCCGCCAGCAGGGTTCTCTGTCTGTTTGTCCAGGTATTGATGAGGTTTGAGGAGAGAATCTCACATTTGTACTTTCTCTGGAGCTTACGGGAAGAAAAATGTCCCCAGGCGACGGAAATTCTGCCTGGCAGGACCGCGCGTGAATCACAAGACGTCTCCAATGATTTGTCATGAAATCACAGTATCTTCCTGAGGACAGATTCTGGAGGAAGTCTAGTCAACATTGTGATTTTATCGTCTTATTTTGGTTGAGAATATAGGCTACATCTTTGCTTAGTGCAGTTCATAAACGCTCTGTATGTTGTGTTGAGGTCATTTTGGTTGAATAAATCAGGCAAGAATGAGTCAACAACGTCCGTATTACAGGAACTGGATCATCTTCATGACTCTCTGCAGGTCAGAAGGCCACAGAGAATGGTCTTCAGCGACCTCATTTTCATACACGTAACAGTTCAATATTGAGACGAGATTGCAGAGTCTAGAAAGTAAGAAGAGAAAAATGTTATTGCTTAGAGTTCTCAGTCGGGTTTCGACTTAAACCTAAAATTGCTTAAAAGAGAACCAAATAAGAATGTAATTGTTGAAACACATGAAGAGTATGGAAGTTTAAAATGAATGCAGATTGTAGAGGATTTGGGAAAAATTCTATGAGAAACGTTTGCGTTCATTTTGAGATCTTCAATAATATTGACTTTTGATTGCAGACTTGACAAATCTGAGATCAGTTTTTTAGACATTGTTGACATCTCTTCTCAAACTCTAATGATAGAGACGTGATGAGACTTAAAGGGATTGTTGACCCAAAATTCTGTCATCATTTACTCTCCCTCTTGTCATTTCAAACCTGTATGACTTTCTTTCTTCCGCAGAACACAAAAGAAGATATTTTGAAGAATGTTGTTAACTGGCCCCCATTCACTTGCATTGGTTTTGTGTCCATACAATAGAAGTGCTGTTCGGTTACCAACGTTCTTCAAAATATCTTCTTTTGTGTCTTGAGTAAGAAAGTCATAACGGTTTGAAATGACAAGAGGGTGAATAAATGAAGACAGATTTTTCATTTTTTAAATTTTTTTCATTTATGCTGTCACTTTCAGCGTTTGCTCTCCATTTAATCTCATTGATGTCTTGGAGAAATAACTGAATCTCATGTGTGACTTTTCGTCCTAATGGAGAATATGGCTGTATATTTCAACGTGCATGTCCAACCTTGATGCTTAAATTCCGAAAGAAACACTTAACTGGAGCGAGAAGGAAACTGTTTTTATGAACATTATAAGAAATAAATATTTATGAATTTACAGATGGGTGAAAATGCTGTTGTGTCTTATGACCTACATTTTCAAATTCTTTATACTCGTGTTTTGTTATCAAGGACATGAATTAGAATGAATGATAAATATGCATGCCTTTAGCTTCTTATATTTTGTGAAGCGTTTAAATGTTAGAATAAAGGTCGGACAGTGATGATGTGAATGTAAAGGCGACCGACGCTGTCTGAATGGTGTTGTCGAGTAAATGGTTGAATTTGTGTTGGATTTTAAAGCAGCTCTGGTGTGTGTGTATTGTGTTTCACAGCAGCGTCTCCTTCACGACGCTTTGATCTAAACTCAATCAACCACAGATTCACATTTCAAAGGCTCGAGCCGAGAAACCTGCTGCCTGCTTCTTCAAATGAGCGTCTCCACCAAATGAACCCGTTCTCCACCTCTTCCTCACTTCTCTTTTGTGATATTTAGGGCGTTTACGCTCATCTCCGTGAGAGAGAGAGAGAGAGAGAGAGAGAGACTGCAGCTGATGGGCTGGGTCGATGAGGTTTTCACTGAAAGCAGACTCTTTGATAGAGATGGTGATTACGCGGATGCCTCTCTCGTATCTCATCTCCCTTTCTTCCGTTCCCTCTGAAATAATGATGCCCCAGGACCCCAATTATAATATGCAGATCGGGTAGCGGTAATTACAGCGAGCGCTTTCCTGTCATCGCCGTCCCAGCGCGGCTGCGGCACACACATTACATGAGGTTTACTGAAGGAAAAAGACGCCAGTAAAACCAGAGAGTGAGCAGGTCTGATGTGAGTCTCTGACATGTTTTACACACGTTTTATTGTCCAACAGACGGCCGTTTATTCGCAGTTGTTGAACAGCACACCTGCCGTATCAACCATTCTTTCGAGGTGTCGAGAAGTTTTAGGTTCAGAACAAAATAATCACAGATGAGATCTCTTTAATATTTCAATTATTTCTCTTAGATCCCTGTTGAAAAACCAGCATATGCTAGTTAGGTAGGTTTTGAAGCATGGTAGCTGGTTTGTGCTGGTTTATGCTGGTCATTTGCTGGTTTAAGCTGGTTCTTAACCAGGACCAGGTTAAACCAGCACATGACCAGTTTAAGACCAGCTCATGACCATCTTAAACCAGCACAAGACCAGTTTAGGACCAGCTCATGACCATCTTAAACCAGCACAAGACCAGTTTAGGACCAGCTCATGACCAGCTTAAACCAGCTCATGACCCTTTTAGGACCAGCTCATGACCAGTTTAGACCAGCACAAGACCAGTTTAGGACCATCTTAAACCAGCACATGACGAGATTAGGACCGGCTCATGACCAGTTTAAACCAGCATGTGACCAGTTTAGGACCAGTTTAGACCAGTTTAGGACCATCTTAAACCATCACATGACCAGTTTAGGACCAGCTCATGACCAGCTTAAACCAGCACGTGACCAGTTTAGGACCAGCTCATGACCAGTCTAGACCAGTTTAGGACCATCTTAAACCAGCACATGACCAGTTTAAGACCAGCTCAGGACCATCTTAAACTAGCACATGACCAGTTTAGGACCAGCTCATGACCAGTTTAGACCAGTTTAGGACCATCTTAAACCAGCACATGACCAGTTTAGGACCAGCTCAGGACCATCTTAAACTAGCACATGACCAGTTTAGGACCAGCTCATGACCAGTTTAGACCAGTTTAGGACCATCTTAAACCAGCACATGACCAGTTTAGGACCAGCTCAGGACCAGCCTAAACCAGCACATGCCTAATGAGCAAAAGTCTTATCTTCAGGCGGTGATCTGAGCAAGGATGGATTTCCCAGCGTGACTTTTTGTCTGGACAGACGTCTTGGGAACCCTGTGGGTTCGACAGTGACCCCCCCCCACTGCGTTCAGGCCTGTTTGAATGGGATTATGGGTAAATGAAGAGTCGCTCTAAAGGAAGCAGTTAAGAGGATTTGGGTGTGTTAATAGCCGTATGAGGAAGGATTCTGTTCGACACGTCTTCATTTCACACCGGGCTCGTTTGAGAGAGCACAAGCTGCACTACCGCACGCTGCGAGTGACCCCGACGTGCCGTTTATCCGACCGCCCCGACTGTGTCTGATTTTGAGCTCATTTTAATGGTTAGCAACATGTGATACTATTCTTAAGTTGCTAATACTGGGTGTACTTATAAATACTATGGTATTCATTTATTACCGTAGCAGTTGAATGCAATGTAACCTACTGCAAAATATTGGCACAAACAGTTTCCAAACCACCGTGTTAGTTTGCTAAACTCTTTAATCGTCGACACGAGCCACTGTATTTCCAAACCTGCGTTTGCCGACTGAAATCTTTGAGCTGGTGAATTGGCTGTAAACTGTACAATCTCCCCACG
>NC_079910.1:1680717-1726607 GCF_024868665.1 Triplophysa rosa
TGCTCTCCACAGCTGCATGTCACCGCTGTTCACTGTTGCATGTCACTACAATTTACCGCTGCATGTCACCGCTGTTCACTGTTGCATGTCACTACAATTTACCGCTGCATGTCACCGCTGTTCACAGCAGCATGTCACTGTTCTCAACCTCTGCATGTCTCTGCTGCTTGCTGCTGCATGCCACTGCTCTCCACCGTTGCATGTCTCTGCCGGTCACAGCAGCATCGTCGCTGTTCTCCGTCGCTGCATGTCACTGCTGTTCACCGCTGCATGTCACTGTTTATGTCACTGCATGTCACTACGTTACCCCGTTTCATGTTGCCTCTGCTCGCCGCTGCATGTCTCTGCTGCTTGCTGCTGCATGCCACTGCTCTCAACCGTTGCATGTCTCTTCCGGTCACAGCTGCATTTTGCCTCTGTTCGCCGCTGCAGGTCTCTGCTGTTCGCCGCTGCATGCCACGGCTCTCCACTGCTGCAGGATGCTGCTTTTCGCTGCTGCATGTCACTGGTCTCCACCACTGCATGTCGCTGCTATCCACCGCTGCATTTCACTGCCGTTCGCTGCTGCACGTTGCTGCTGTTCACCACTGCATGTCACTGCTGTTCACCGCTGTAGCCTCATGCTGGCCCTCAGCGTCTGCACTGCTTCTCTCATAAGGAGGCAAAGTGGGGTCTCAATCTCCCTCAGGGCCTCGTTTTAGCCCACAGTACATGGAAATATAGGGTAGTTAAAAAAAGAACAAAAACTGCTGCTGAAGAAAAACAATGCCGTAAGGCTTTGTTTGTTGATGTGTGACTCAAGTTCCTTTACCAAAACATTTCCTGTAGTTAATGTGCTTCGAAGGCTGTTGCAGATCTGATGTATGCCTTCTTAAAATAAAATGCGGTAACACTTTATTTTACGGTGCCCTTGTTACACATGTATTTACTATGGTATTTACTACACATTATGCATAATTACATGTAACTACCCCTAAACCACACCCTAACCCTATAGTAAGTACATGTAGTTAATTATTATTACTCAGTACTTAAATGTATAACTACGCTGTAACACGTAAAATAAAGTGTAACCTAGAGATCTGATAACTGCAGCTTCTACCCAAATCAGCTGGAGTCCGGTTTAATTCGCCATATTCAGTGGGTGAAGTCAACGCATGAGGCTTATTCATTATGTAATGCACTGACGGGTCAGTTTTTAACATCTCACAGCTGAAGAATATCCTCTCCGTTCTCTGTAGGTGGTGAAGGTTGCGGGTAGCAACATCTCCCACAAACTGCGTCTGTCCAACGTGAAGCCATCAGACGAGGGAACATATGAATGCCGTGTCATCGACTTTAGCGACAGCATGCTGCGTCACCATCACGTCCGGGCATACCTGCAGGTGGAGCAGGGCGAGGGGAACGCCGCGCCTCCATCCCAGCAGGGAGCAGCGTCGCCGGAGGAACTTCTGCAGTCTGGGCACCACAAACACCAGTCTACCCATCACGGCCACCACAAAGCCGGTCGAGAGCTCAGGAAGAGGTCCGCTGATGACAGTAACACTGACTGCACGGAGAGTTGTGCACTTTAAAATCCTGCTCTTAGTTCCACTCACACCTCCCCACACCCCGTCACGCCAAGAACCCAAAACCACCACCATCCCTTAGTCCTTCAAACCCCTAAACCTTAACACAAGATGTATATTTGTGTATAAAACAACAGCGAGTTCAGAACAGCGAGTGCATGACACAAATCTTTCTAATATTTGCTAAGCAAAGCAACCAAATCAGACACCTCTTTGGTCGTTTTTAGCGGATTGATGGTTTTGATACAGTAGACAGATGGATGAAACTCACTGAGAAATGTCAGTGCCGTATATTTAGCCAATAAAGTAAATAAATAAATATGTTTTGCATAACACGATGAAGCCTATTGATGAAGTTTTTTGCATTGTGACATTTGTTTGTTAATACTGCAGTCTAACGCGTTTGCCTTTCTATAGCCATCTCTGTTATGTAGGTTACATAAATTGCATCCTTATTATGAGCTAACATTTGTGAATTGTTGTAAGCTAAGGCAAGAGTTCTGAACACTGATTGTTTATGTACTCGCTCATTTTTGTTTATTTTTAACGGATTGTAGTTTTAAGCACATTGCAATCCCTCAGATTTCTCATTTCTATTAATAGTAATGCCTGGTTGGGTATAATAAAACATGGGAAGGAAATGTGCTTTAATGTCAAAATGCAGGAAAAAGAATCTTAAAGTTTTTAGACTAGGCTTCTTATGCTGTGATGCAAAATAACTTTCTTGTTTTTTCTTTTTCTTTCTTTTGGTTTTGGGGTAAAATATGACCCAGATTTATTTATTGACCATTTATATTCAGTAAAAAAAGGGCAGGACAAAAGTTGTAAAATGTTATTCATCCGGTGAAAGCAATTACATTGACATGCTGTATTTACTCTCATTGTTTACATGTATAATGTAGAAGGCACCGGTCTGAGTCACATTTAAAAGTGCCACTTTTCCTGCAAATATTTCATTCAGCTTTAGTCTTATCAATGGACAGATGGTGCACACAAACAATATTATGTTTTGTGATTTTTATGCGGCTTTTAAAAGATCTTTAAAGCAGTCACAGTATGTTTAATGGTATTAATGACTGCTTTCTTTCCGGTTTATTTGAATTTTATGGTCGAGTGAGACTATATGTACAGATTGTGTATATTACAGTAATCCTACAGAACTGATTTCACACTCATGTACGCCTTTATCACAGTAATAAAAACATTGTACATTGATCATACAACTTGGTGTATTATAAAGACGCAATCCTTTGTCTTTAAAAAATAAATTTGACTTCAGTATTCTCAAATCAACCTCTGCTCTCCAACCGTCACATTTATTGAATGACTTCAGAAATTGTGGCATGACCATACGTGGTCATACATGTACTGAACTCTTAAAGGTACAGCAGCATAATAAAAAAAACCATGACGGAAAATGATCGAACAAAACTAAACTTCAAAAACGTTTTTGCCACGGCAAATTTTTGACTAGTAAGCAGCTATGTAATGCAATAAAAGTGAGTAGTTTAAGCTGAAGTCAATGTGACGTGACCAACACCACCAAATCGCTTTGCACCTTCTGTTATAACAAATGGCTCTTCCACCTTCCGCCCTTGAATATGACCTCCACTCTTCATCATTTCTTCACCGCCGCTCATCTTGTTATCCTAAACGGCAGTGAATCTCAAACAAAGCTCATGTCAAACGGTTTGACTCCATAATGACGCTGGCGCACTTATCAGAAGCGACCGAGGGGGAATTGCATTAAGCGGCTGCTCGTGCCACTCGGGCCTGGTGAATAATAGCGTCCGAGTCCGTTCTGGCAGGAGGATAAATAGCAGAATACAGTGCAGATATCACAGCACCCCAACACAAAGCATATGAGGCAGCTTTAATGCGACTCCCATTACAGACCCCCACATTATTAGACTGTTAGAGAAACCAACCCAAAAATCAGCGACGATCTCTTAAATATCTCAAATAATCCTCCTAGACATCAATGATCTTGAATGGAGCACAAATAGAAACTTTTCTAATCTGCAAGAGAAAAAGAGTCAGAAATCTCACAAATGTGTCTGTCGTTAGAGTTTGTCAATGTGTCAAACTGAGCTCAGATTCGTCTCGTCTGCAATCAAGTCAATATTATTGAAGATCTCAATATGAACTCAAACGTTTCTCATCAAATTCACCCAAATCCAGATTATTTGACCTCTACAATCTGCATTCATTTACACCTTCATGGCTTTCAACAATTACAGTTTATATTTCTATTTTAGGAAACGATGATTAAATCAAACACAACTAAGAACTCTTATCAAATCACCTGAGCTATCAAAGAGACCTTTACCTGAGAATAGGTCAACCTTCGGAAGACATTCAGAAACATTTATTTTTATTATAAAAATAATATACAGATTATACATGAACATACAATCTATATTTTGTACACACAGACACAGCCTCTTTCTTACCATGATAACCGCAGTTCCTTCCAAAACATCACGTAACTTCATAAAGTGTGTTCAGTCATTTGGAATAAATCATTATATCATGAAAATACTAATAAAATAACCGAGCTTCTTACACTGTTCAAAGAAGATCTTTATATGAATGTATTATTTTGTAAAAGCAACATTAACACGAACTAAAAATGAACAATTCTTCCACAGCATCTATTCCTCTTTTACTTTAACATTTACTTGTGCATTTGAAAAAACAAAACGCGTATTTGTTAACATTAGCTGATGCACAATGAACTATGAGCAACTGTATTAACATTTAACAAAGATGAATAAATGCTGCTGAACACGTGAGCTGAAGAACTAACGTTCATAAATGGAAATCTTTTGTAAAGTGTTACTGAAAAAACAAGTAGATTAATGATCATTAGCATGATAAACCGTTTGTAAAGAACACAAACTGTGTGAGGAAGACATGTGCCTATCATACATGTACGTCATCATTTTGTTTGATCAGCCTCACGGTTCACACGTAAAGCTCATGAAACTGTTATTTGTCCTCTGAATCCCTCTGATCTCATGTCTTCCCCTGCGGGGGATCAAACTCCCGCAGTAATTCCAGGATGTTGTCTGTGAATTCGTTCCTGGGCTTGTGGGATCCGCTCAGCGTCACGGGCAGCAGGTGTGGATGAGGAGGCTCGTATGATACAGGACAGAAGATCTCATTCAGAGTCAACCAGCACGAATCAGCGTCCAACTCCATCAGGTGCCGGAAAACACTGGAGGAATTAACAGAGAAAGAAAAACACCTATTAGCCTAAATCATGCTAATGCTGAAGAATATCAGAGCGCTTGTGGGTTTGCAGAGCGTTGCATCAGCAGCGGGAGGGTCACGGGTTCCATCCCCCGGGAACACAAATACTGAAGTCACTTTGGATAAAAGCATCTGCCAAATTCATAAATGAAAATGCAGACAGTGGTTTAAGTTTAATTTGTAATGCAGTTACATATTACTGGTCAACTGGTCAGATAATGTTAGTGAAGTCTAAATTCCATCTAAAACCATTCGAAACGGCATTGTGATAATTCCTGTATAATTGTTAGTAGCTTTTATGAGCTCATGATAAATGAGAGACGAATATTTGTACTGATAATGGTCCTGTGGTGTGATCATTTATTCAATGAACTAGAGGAGAAACCAACAGTGATTCAAAATTCTTGAAATGGTGAATATATAGGATCTGAGATCTAGTTTTTCATAAATATTTTCATCTGAAATTTTCATGCTGATAAAAAATCCCAAACCTACAAACCTGATGCTAAACAATTCACTTCATATATGAAGATTTTGAAGAAAGAAGTGCAACGTGATTTTGCTTGTGGGATGGTTTGGGTTACCTAAGACACGCCTCCTGCAGTTTGATTGGTTGTCGGCAGCTCAGGTATGGAAAACAGGCTTCGGTGATTCGATCCATGTCGGCCTCCACTGCAAACAAACATTCAGAATAAACAAGCGAGTCTTTCCATATTAAAGGTAATAATTTACAATCTTTTAATCCAAGTGAGTTACATTTCGAGGTAATGAATGGATTAATAATTAATACTTGCATGCAAATTCTTGCAGAAGAATTTCTGTAGAATCAATATTATAGTCTTACTACATACTACTTTACTTCCTTATTCTGACACATTTCCGAGTGAAAAGGAATTTCAAAGGAAGAAAATGAGTGGGCGTAGCTTGTGTTTTTCACTGCGAATTGATTGGATGTGTGAAAACATCTGTTGCATTGATTCTGAAATGAAACTGGCAGCAGCAGAGGAGTTAACGGATGCTCCGCCCAAGCCGTCTAACATACGTCATTTGAGATGGATCGTCATTTCAGGGCGGAAGTGCATTTTCAGATTTTAACTGAAGATTATTAGAGCACCCGAATTTTAAAAAGAAAATTACCCACATTGATAAGCTATTTACTATAAACGCTGCAATATTTCATGAAAAAATAAGAATTGTCATTTTTAATTTCACTGGGACTTTAATGCTAAACTGAAGTATGCAAATTGACTCAAATTGGCCATCAAGCAACAGCAAAAAGAATTGATTTTCTCTTATTATTTCATGATGATTTAATGACTTTTACCTTTAAAGCCTTTGTGCAACATGTGTATTAAAGTGTGTGCATTAAAACAAACACAGTTTGGTTTGATTTTTAGTTATTTAATGCAATGACATTTATACAGCTTAATGTGTGCCCTAATTGGACCGATAACAATTCCATTTCTCTTTTCTGCGAACGCTCCTGTATTTCTCTGGAGTATTTAGAACCTGCGACTCCAAATTCACTGGAACAATGCAAACAATGCACATCTGCATGGTAATGAGCGCAGATGCTGTAATATATTCTAATAGCCTCCATGGCAGCATTATCCTCATTAATTAATTAAACAGCATGATGTAGAGCCTCATTACTCAAGAAAAATGAAGGGGTGTGCAGAGGGACGAGCGAGCGAGAGAGAGAGAGAGAGAGAGAGAGAGAGGTAGAATAGAAACGTGGCAGTGAGAGGTGAAACACTATAGCCGGTGGAGAAAATAAAGCAGGAAGTGTGTCTGTTATTCTGTGACACACCCTTATGAAAATCACTATGGTGATTTTAGTAACCATGTTTCTGACAGATTGATTACCAGTTTTACCACAAATACTATGATGATACTATGGTCTCATAACCATTTTAAATTTGTGCTTACTATGGTTTAACTACAGTAAGAGAAGTTTTTTTGGTTCTATTTGCAGTTCAACCATTGTTAGTTCGTATAGAGTTTGGACACACTTGACTGTGAATTTGTGAAAATGTTGGATCAAAAATCCAAAGTATGCGTTCTTTAAATTTGTGCACTAAGATGAATTTTACCCATGTATGAATTTACGATTTGTCTTGAAATGTGTTGGTGTGGATAGCAGTCAACAGTTGTCCAGCACAGATGAGACACAGGTCATCTTAAGATGTCTTAAACAGCTGCGTGCTTACTTTGAGTAAGTGTGCCATCTAGTGTTCAACAGATGCACACTTAGTATTGGGGTGTCACAACATACTGGTATAACCGTGATTTTGCGTTGATGCTACATGTATGACAATATTGTAAATATTTCATTTCCAGTCAAATTCAGATGAAATAAGTGATAGCATTGTTTATTTATTTTTATTCCAATAGATGATGTGATCATGTATATCAGTAGCGAGCTGCGTCAGTATGCAGAGATGCTCATACTCACTGAGGTTGAGTTTGACACACAGCGGTCCGAGACCCTGCAGCACAGCCAGCTGTAGTTTATATGCCAGTGTGTGTGTGTGGACGGGACCGGATCGCCCGCTGATCTCCGCCTGCTTCACCAGACTGGACGTGAGCCGGGGCAGGACCTCCTGAGACACCCGCTTCCTGAGGAAATCTCCACACGTCTCGCCCAGAACGCACAACACCTGTACAGACACAGAGAGGGAGAGAGAGAGAGAGAGAGAGGAAGTGGGTGAGACAGAGAAACACATGAGGAGAGAGAGAGAGAGAGAGAGAGAGAGACACTCATCTCACCCTGAAGGCTTGTGGGATGGCGAGAGGATCGTCGCTGGTCAGACGGTGGAGGAGAGCAGGCCAGCACCGGTGCACCATGGGAAGAAGCTCGTTCTCGTTCTCACACAAAACACACACACACAACTCCAGAATGTCCAACACCTGCAACGACAGCACACGCATTTTATTTCACACACACACAATGCTCTCACACACATTTCAAGTCAAACTCTTTGACAACATCTCACGGTGAAGTAAACAGAAAACCTTGAGTCGTGTTCTCAGACTGGAGTCTGACAGCAGGTGGACGCATCGCTCCATGACGTCTTTTGCAATCTGAACGTGAAGAGGACGTTCTTCTTTCACAGCTGGACCGTCCATGTCTTCATCAGGTGTTAATGTCGAGGGAGAGACATCTGCGCATAGATACAAGTTTTCATATTGAATGTATTATTTAGTTATTAGTCTCGACATGTTTATATGGTGAATGTGAGCCAGACATCATGCAGACGCTCCGTCGCAGCAGGATTATTAAGGCTCAAACTGAAATAACAAGTGGATTTATCTTTAAATCAGCAGCGGTGTAATGAGGGAAACGTGAATGAAGATTGCTCGGGGAGTTCGACTCTGGGCTGATGCTTTATTGACCTGAAACCTCATCATTCTGCTTTATGACCTCTGTGAGACACAAACTGCTTCAGATAAAACACACATCTCAGCTTCATCTGCACTCCTCATGAAACTATCAGGAACGACTGCTTCACACATTTTTATACTGCAATGTTTTCCTAGTTTATTACCTTTACAAAATGTGTGTTAGCATTTGTAAAACTCACTGTGACGATGCTAGTGGGTTGTGGCTTGTTGCTTGATGGTTGCTATGGTGTTCTGCATGGTTGTTAGCCTGTTGCTAGGTTGTTACTATGGTTTTCTGGATGGTGGCTATTTAGTTTCCATGGTTATGGTTTCTAAGGAGTTTTTATAGTGTTCTGGGGGGAAGGGGGGTTGCTAGGACATTTCTATCATGTTCTTGGTGGTCACTAGAGTATTTCTACTATGTCCTGGGTTATTACTAGGCTAGGCTAGGCTAGGGTATTTCTACAATGTCCTGAGTGGTTGCGAAGGCGTTTCTAGGATGTCATGGGTGGTTGCTAAGGTGTTTCTAGGATGTCATGGGTGGTTGCTAAGGCGTTTTTAAAATGTCATGAGTGGTTGTTAAGGTGTTTCTAGGATTTCATGAGTGGTTGCTAAGGAGTCTCTAGGATGTCGTGGGTGGTTGCTAAGGGGTTTCTAAGATGTCATGGGTGGTTGGTAAGGAATTTTTGTAATGTCATGGGTGGTTGCTAAGGAATTTCTAGAATGTCATGGGTGGTTGCTAAGGCGTTTCTAGGATGTCATGGGTGGTTGCTAAGGAGTTTCTAGGATGTCATGGGTGGTTGCTAAGGCTTTTCTAGAATGTCATGGGTGATTGCTAAGGCGTTTCTAGAATGTCATGGTTGGTTGCTAAGGAGTTTCTAGGATGTCATGGGTGGTTGCTAAGGAGTTTCTAGGATGTCATGGTTGGTTGCTAAGGCATTTTCTGAAGAACCTAAAATATGAGAGAACTTATATAAGAATGCTTGCCTTAGCAAACAACCATTATACATGTTAAAATACAATATAAAATCACAAACCTAGATCATCAGGATCTTCCTCTTCTACTCCAATCCCTTCTGAAAGCTCCTTCTGTTTCTTATAATTCAAGAGAAATGTCTTCAGGTTCACACAGTCTTCACCTCGAGTCTCTGTGCTGTTGGGCTTCTGGTGTCCAGTATTGCTGGGAAACCACCTCACTGCATATAAGATGTTTGGATGACAATTATAAGACACAAAATTAAGACAATAAAACAAATCTATGTTTAGAAATTCTGGGTGATATCAGTGTAAAGTCAAGAGTGAGTAATTCTGACCGAGCGCTTTCATGAGTGAATGCAACACAGCACAGAACTGCGGCGTCTTCTGATCATAACTGAGATCGAGAGCCGTCAACACGTCCTGCACCACATCAGCCACCAGAGGCAGCAGACTCGCGTCCGATTGAGCAAGCATCACCGCCAGAACTCTGGGAGCGTGCGGGTGAGCGTTGGGTCGAGCCAGGTTCAGAGAAACATCATTCAGAAGGTAGTCTGAGTTTTGAATCACCAGATCTTTGGGCGAACCGTAACCGCAAGCCTCGCAGATGTCACACATGGCGCTGGAAGCCGATTGGCTGATGAGAAGCGACTCGTCGCCAGCTTTCTCCAGCACGGGGTAGAGCGACGTCATAAGAAGCAGACGGAAATCAAGGCCTAGGGCTAAAGCGAAACCACCGATGCCCTCCAGCTGGATGGAGATCTGCCAGATGTTGCTGTTCAGCTGGTGGATTGTGGGACTTCTGGAGGCTGGAAGTAACTGAAAACGTTTTTTATCAGGATTTGTAAAAACTGGAGACTCAAGTGTCCCGTGAGTTTCATCATCCAAGTCCTGAGACACTGTGGGAAGATGCCAGTTATTAAAACTGATGTACTCTTCAATGACGGACACGACTGAAGATTTGATTTCCTCTCGATTTGATCTCGAACGCTCCGAAACGTTCATCTTCACGCCGATGCCCGCCACACCCACGAGGATCTCGTTCAGAACCAAAGCGGCCTGTTTTCTGTAAACAGAAGACTCCTTGTACAGTTCCATGAAGCGGTCGACGAGAAGGTAAAGGTTCCCGTAGTAGCCCAACATCCAACAGATCTTTCTGAGCGCTGAGAATATCTTATCATCTGTGAAGTAGAGAAAATATTTCTTCTGCGGCTGTAAACGGTGCACGTCAGGTCCGAGGTCTGTGGAAGGAGTAAGAGTTCTGTCCTCGATGATCTTCACATCCGTTACATCCAGCTCCAACACTTGCATCAGCGCTTTAGAGATGCGTTCTAGATGGACCGCTGATGTGAGTACAGCATCCACTTTGGGTCCGAGAATCTGGAGGTAACCAAGAAACACGTTGAGCGTGAAGAGCTTGCGTTGATCGTCTGTAGTTCTCATGAGACGAGGTAGAGACGACACCAGGCTGTGAAGGTTCTCGGAGAGGACGCCAGTGAAGTCCTGCCCGCCGTTGACTTGGCTTCTCTGTGCAACTTCACGCAACACAACGTCACATCTGTTTTTAACTTCTGTCTCCTCATCGTTGACGGCACCCACCAACGCTTCCAACAGAGGACCGACACATTCCCCCAAAGACCGGCTGCAGTGCGAGAGGAGGACGTGAGACAGATTGACTAACTCCAGTCTCACTTTCCAGTGGGGATGTGCCGAAGTGCAAGAAATAATCTTTTGTAGGACCACTGAAAGGCGTTGGGATGTGTTCTTGCGCCAGGATGGAGTCCTCTTAACAATGAGTTCCTCGACCCCCTCAAACTTACCGCCGGATACATCATCACCAACATTCCCAATCTGTTCATCAGCCATCACCAAGGCTACCGATCTGTACCAGACTCTCATGGCCTTCAGCGTCACCACATGCCCCTGTCTGACGTCTCCGCCAATCACGTGAGTCAGGGCACGACAGATGCCGGGCAGAAACGTGGCTAAAGCCCGACCCAGCAGACCCCTCTGGTTCGGTCCCGGCTCAACGTGATCCTGCGTGCAGTCGCACTGCTGAAACAGACACAGTAGACATTTAAGAGAAGCTGTCTGGACCCCCCTGGCTTTCTCCTGCTCGGCGATCGCAAGAAGCAACGACACGGCCGCTCCGAGTCCAGGTAACATGCTCGGCTCATAAAGCTTGAATACGATATCTCCGTATGCAGAATGCAGGAGGGTGTCCAGGCACCCGAGGACGGCGAGCTTCAGCTCCTCTGAGGTCGCGGCCGGCTTTCCCGGGTCTCTTGGGGAACAGAGACAAAGGCACAGCTCAGAGAACAGATCCCGCAGAGATTCCCAACGCTGAACGCAAGTGTTCTCCAGGACGTAGGACGTGGCTTCCATGACCGCCTGGATGAGAGCCTCACGCTTCGGGCCGGGGGTTTTGAGGACGAATCTGAGCGGGAAGAAGATGTAGTCTTGGAGTTGCTGGAGGGCTCCATCGCTCACGTCGCGGAGGTGACCGCTGAGAGTCTTCACGTTAGCAACCGTGGGTTGTTTGGTGAGAAGAACGCAGGATGGGCGGAGATACGCAAATGCAATTTTGGGGTCGTCGATCTGATGTTCAGCCATTCTCCATGTGTGTTATGAGGTCTGTGAAGGAGATTATAGAGACATGCGTAAGACACATGAAAATTCAACCAATTACAAAAGAATTGCATGTAACAAAGAAATTTACCCTGCTGAAAATCACCAGATTCTATTTGAATTATAATATTTAATTATCATCATAACAGCAATTGTTTTGGTTTTAATGAAAAATATAATGGTCTCTACTGGTAATGTGTTGGGTCTCTTTATGGTATTTTGGCTATCTATGACACATTGCCATTAACAAATAAAATGACAAAAATGTATGTCAACACTAGAAACCATCAGAGAACCTCTAATAGGTTTAATGGCTATAAGGGAATTTTTAATGGAAACAATAATGGTCTCTACTGGTTATGTTGCCCTGCTGAAAAAAACTATAGAAACCCAATAGAAACCATTACATAAATTCTATTGGTTTCCATTACAATACCATTATGAACCATTAGCTTTTCCATTAAAACCATTACAAAATTCATTTTTCTAGTGTGTTTTGGGCATTATTCCAGTAGAATGAAACATCCCACCAATAGATTCCATCACATACCAGTAGAACCATTATAGTTTAAAACCTATACAAATCCCTTTAAACCATCAAAACCATTATAACTTCTTTAATGGTTTCTATTTTTTTTCAGCAGAGTGGTCAGGGATCCCTGCTGAAAAAAACAATAGAAACCATTAAAGAAGTTTACCAACAGAACACCATTAAATCCTGCTGGAATAAGACCCAAAACACACTACAGAAAGGAATCTGGTTTAATGATAAACATTTGTAATAAACCCCATAAGAACTCGTATTGTTCATTAAAGCAAGGTAGGTTATTTTATTATCATGAAGTGAGTTTAAATGAATCAAAAATGTACAGTATGTAATAGTAACGCTTACTTTGATTGGTTCAATCCAACAACAGCGTCATGATCAACATCAGATAAACAGATCCAAACTCATAGAGCCACTAAACTCTTCATTTCCTTCTATGACAGTTCTCAAAAGAACACACATGACCCTAAATCACGCTGTGCAGTGTGCACTACAGTGCTGTGCGGTGACTGCTGAGCACGTCGCGCGCTCTGCCGCTCTCTCCCGCGCGTCCCGATGACGTCATGCGGCGCGACGCTCGTTTGTTTATCAGCCATAACTTGCAGCAGAATCGCATCGTGTTCATTTCACACAACCTGCACAAGTTTCGAGGAATAAACGCGCGAGTTTATATCGCACCGACCCCGATCTGTTGCTATCTCGAGCTGCAGCGCGCTTCCGGTCAGCGGTGACATCACATCAGAGTGTTTCCGGCGTGTTTTGTGTTGTAGTGAGTTAAATCCAGATTAAGCGTCCGAAACTGCAGACAGGTAACGATCAGTTTTTAATTTCTATGTTATGTAGTGTTTATTTGTTCGAATTCGTGTGCTTATGATGACTTTGTTGCATTTTTGTAATGTAAACAAAGTATTTAATAAAGTTTTACCTGTACAGTGTAACTGTAATGTAAGAACACGTATAGTTTTGGTTTTGTTTAAAATAATCATGTGCAACACTGGAGCATATAGTTCTATATATATTTTTAAAAAAAGTACATAGTTGCGGTATGTCACATTAATATCTGTGCTTGTATTCTATGTGCATGTATTTTGTAAATATGTTTGACAATTTTACATATGTATGTAGATTCTTTTACTTGATTTTGTTTTTCTGTGTTCTGGAAGCTTCTGTTACCACGGAAAACTCTTAAATTATAGGTGGATATAACTATAATCTATTATTTACTTTATGCATGTGGTGTGTGTGTATATGGCCAGTTTTAACGTCATTATTTGAGGGCATAATTGACATGGATAAGAAAAAAGATGCTGTGACTGGTTTCAGTTTCTGTTTTACACACTTGATAGTTCCCTTCTAGATTGATCAATAATAGAAAGTATGTCACATGTTTGGCACTGTTTGACATGTTACTGTATATGAACTGTCATATATGATCGTAAATGTTAGACACTGCACCGTGAACTCCTCCTAAAGTTTCTCAAGTGTGATTGGCTCACTGTGTTTTGTGTTTTCTCAGGGGTTTGGGGGAGATGTCGTCTTTCTCGGAGTCTGCTCTGGAGAAGAAGCTCTCAGAGTTGAGTAACTCGCAGCAGAGCGTTCAGACTCTCTCGCTGTGGATCATTCACCATCGCAAACACTCCTCGCTCATCGTGAAAGTGTGGCACAGAGAGCTGAAGAAGGGTGAGACACGTTTTCACTCCAAAACACAATCAACACAATATTCCCAACGCTGATTCATCTTACCTTGCTCACACGCTAGGGCTGTGCAATTAATCGAAAATAATTGTAATCGTCAATTTTGGTCTTCAACAATTACAAAAACAAAATAATCGACGTAAAACGATTATTGTGCGGCATTCCATTTGGCAAGGATCATCTCTTTTCTTGTGGTATAAATCCACAGCGCACCCCCTTCCTTTACAGTTGTTCAGCTGTGCTATTTCTTTACATTTATTTTTCAGTTGAATTCACAGTTTGAAAACCAAGTTTTTTTATTTTTCTATGTTGTTTTAAAACTTAGTGAGTAATCATGTTAAATAATCAGGATCTCAATATTGGCCAAAATAACCGTGATTATGATTTTTGTCATAATCGAGCAGCCCTATCACACGCTAGCACAATTATGTTCTCGTATTTTACTCTAGTATATAGTACGGCTTGTTTTTAAATGTGAACATGTTTCCCATCAATATTATTCATTTCTTTTTTTGTTCCGTGTGTTGTTCAGCTAAGACCAGCAGGAAGTTGACGTTTCTCTATCTGGCGAATGACGTGATTCAGAACAGTAAGAAAAAGGGCCCGGAGTTCACCAAAGACTTTGAAAGCGTGTTGGTTGATGCCTATTCACACGTGGCGAGGTAAAACCCCCTGACATTATCACGTGTGCTGTTCTCAGTAGAACGAATCTCTCCGTTGAACTGACTTTCGCTCTGGTTTCCTCCAGCAGGGATGGAGATGACAACTGTAAAAGGTCCATGGAGAGGCTGTTGAATATCTGGCAGGAGCGAAGCCTCTACCGTTCGGACTTCATACAGCAGCTCAAATTGGCCATCGAGGATTCGGACAGCCCTAAACACAAGCCTGCAGGTCAGCACGCTGCCCACTGCCGTCTCAGGATGAGCCTCGTGAAGTTATGCTAAATCTGTCCAAACTTTATATTGCATCCAAAGATGTGCTTTCTTGTGTTAGATGGGAGGAAAAACTTAAAGAGAAGCTACCAGAAGATCCAAGAGGAAGAGGAGGAGGAGGAAGATGATGATTACAGGGCTCAGTATTCTCCACAAGAGACTGATGCTGCTGCTCCTCAGCTGGTACGAATGTCCCGGGCATTTCATCAGAAGTGATTTGACCTGTTGAATTTTACTGACGAGTGCTCACGGCTGTGCGTAAGATATCACAAGTGTTGCATTAAAGGGATTTTACTCCACAGACGGAGGAACTGGTGAAAGCCCTTCAGGATCTGGAGAACGCTGCATCCGGCGATGCAGCCGTGAGACAGAAGATCGCCTCCCTGCCGCAGGAAGTGCAGGACGTCTCTCTTCTGGAGAAGATCACAGGTAGGGTTGAGAATCAACAAACTAATCGGAATTCTTCTGTAAGCGTCCTGATGAAGTGCAGATCTTGATCAAATCCAGTCAGAGGTCCAGGTGCACATCAGGCTCTTATTCGTTCTGGTTTTGATCGGGTTCTGTTGGGGTTTATTTTCGTTTTGACCTTGAAAATGAGCTTTTATCCACAGCGACTTTCAGATGGGTGGGTATTTGAACACTAGAATAGACCGTGAGTCGACTCGACCTTTCTTCATTTGGCAGATAAGCTGGCAGCAGATAAACTCTCGAAGACTGTAGATGAGGCGTGTCTCCTGCTGGCCGAGTATAACGGACGTCTGGCGGCCGAGTTAGAAGACCGACGGCAGCTAGCCCGTATGCTAACGGAATACATCCAAAGCCAGAAAGAAGCGCTCAGCGAGAGGGAGAAGAAACTGGAGGTAAGAGAGACTTCTCTCATTTCCGTACGGAGTCATTCCATGAAAGGACCGGGACCATGTTGAGCGATGGATTCATGCGTTCATTGTTTGATTTTTATTGCAGGAATTCAAGCAAAAACTCGCTCGGGTCACACAAGTGCGCAAGGAACTTAAATCCCACATCCAAAGTCTTCCAGACCTGTCTCTCCTACCTAATGTGACCGGTGGTCTCGCCCCGCTCCCGTCCGCCGGAGACCTCTTTTCCACTGACTGAACGTCTGTCAAGCGCCGGCCCTCTGAGACTCAAAGTCCCTCTAAGATCTGAGACTTCAGAAATATCTGAACCAAGAGCGGAGCCCGATTCTGATGCCACCAGCCGAACGCTCTCTTTTGGTGATCTTCCTGCAAGAGCGAAACCTCGACGCCATCGAACTCATCAGTCAATTTGAATGAAATGTGATTCAGAGTGTGAAAGTTTTCCTTTGAGTGAAGTTGTTGTGAAAAAGGAAAAGCCTTTGCTTTGTGTTATGTCAGTAGATATTTAGTTTTATGGCTTCCGTGGATAACTTTGCGTTTGTGGTTTTGGAAACGACTGAACGTGAGAATTAAATTTTAAACAAAGTCACTGTTACAGACTGAGTTCATGATATCACCAGACATTAGACACGGATCATTATTAGCTGGTATATATTTGGTTTCAGATATCGCTGATATTTGCTGAAAAGAATATAGTACGATCCTATTAATTGATAAATGATTTAATGTTGCATCTATGTTGGGAATAACCAGGTTAACATTGATACAACATTAAGTCTTTGCTAGCAGGTTTGTTTTATTTTCACTGTATGTTCATTTAACTATGGCTAAACACTTCAGTTCAGAATGACCATTTCTAAAGTTTAAGTTTTTAATTTTTGTTGAAATTTTTAGGGCTTTTTGGGAAAAGCTATTCATTATGGTCTGTGAATATTTCAGTACACAGAAGAATCGTCTTATATTCTGCAACAACCATCATGGATTCATTTTTGTTTGCATCATAAAGATAAACTCATTCTTGTAGTTATATTTTGTTTTTAATTTCTTCAGTTGGCACATTTAGTGGAGTCAATAAATTTTACAACTAGATGAGCTTCGACTGGTGTCAATATGGTTAAAACAACATTTGCATAACAGAGAACATGAAATAACCTCTTCCACCATTTTAAAACACTTTCGATGTAATATTAAGGAAATACTTTCATACTTCCCATACATCCATTTTTATGTTGGAAAAACTAAAATGATTTGGTTTCTTTTAAATGTCAATCTAATGTTTTTTTTTACAGAGGTTTAGCGTTAAGTTAAAAAAAAACTTTCCAGACTCCAGAAGTAACTATAAAAACTGTTGTGGAGAATCAGTTTTCTTGGTGCAGAAAGAAAATGCAGTCATGTTTGGAACTACAGGTCGCTCTACGGCACAAGTTACTTCTGGATTCTTCTTGGTTGACATTTTATAGCGGTTACCAGCGAATATAGTGCATTTTCAGCCAGCTACTGGACTTAACGTCAAAACACCTCTGCAGTTACTTTACCTCTGTGTGTATCATTTTGATACTGAAAGCACTCTTGAACTTCAGAAAAAACTGTCAAACAAGAACAATCGTTTTCTCAATAGCAGTTTCAACAGGTTACTGCAGATCTTAGGGATCTTCAGTTTTCTGAGGATGAACTTGGCAACACTTCTTCCTGTGAATCTCCAAATGTCTTCGTTCTGTAAATGTCTGTCCACACAGGTAAGATTTTTCCTCTGTGTGAACTCTGTGGTGTTTTTTAATTGGTTAGAAGTAATAAAGGTTTGGCCACATTCAGAGCACATGAGATGCCACGACTGTGTCAGATGTTTTCTCATGCTCTTTAAATTTGGAGAGTTGTAAAAAAATGTTTTTTTTCAGATGGAAGAAACGCGAGGCTTATCTGTACGAGTCTTCATGTGCCTCTTCAGGTTATTTTCAGACATGAATGTTTCACTGCACTATTCACGTGATCTCACTCCAGAATGATAGAGAAGATGATCTCTCAAAGTCGTTGCCCACGAAAAGCTCTTTCCACACAGATGACATCTGTAAGGTGTGAACTCTCATGTGCACTTTAAGACAGTCTTTACGAAGGAAGATCTTTCCACATTTCTTTTCTCCAGTGTGATTTCTCAAGTGCCTTTTAAGATCAAAGAAAAAGGCCCTGTTTACACCTGGTATTTAAATGTGCTTTGGTTGATTGAATCACGATGTTAAACACAGGTTAAAACAGGGTGTAAAAACTTTTGAGCTTGTCCACTTTCAACCATTTCCAGAGATGGTTGTAAAAAATGTAAACGTATTTTTACCTCGTCCAGGTGTATGCCCAGCTGGTGCAACTAACCCATACCTTTGAGTATTCAACACTAACGGAACACACACACCAGAATAAATCACATCATCTTCATCTGTCTGTTCTTCTTTGATTTGTGTTTTCAGCTCCATCTCACAGTCCAGCAGCTTCACTGATGTCTTCTGCTCTTCATTACAGACAGAAAGCAGAAGATCTGGAGATGTTTGATCACAGAGAGAAACACCACATACATCCTGAAAATAACATCACAACAAACACAGAATAACATTCAGAGCCTGGATACATCTGTACAAAACTTTCTGTGCAAATGTGTCCAAACCTTTCTGTTGAGTTGGTCTCTCTCTCTGAGTTTTGTCTCCAGTAACTTCACCTCTTTCTTCAGCTGACAGATTTCTGTCATCAAATCATCAATATCCAGCATAGACAGATCAGTTCCTACTGATTTACAGCACATCACATCCACCTGCACCATCATGACGGACATCTGAACACAACATCAAAATTATGTTCACACCAGGGGTGGACTGGCCATCTGGCGTTTTCCCGGTGGGCAGCTAACGTTTGTGGCCGAAACGGACGCATTGGCCGCTGAGACCATAAAGTTTTAATGGACTGGAGATGTTTCATATCTGCCTGAAAGAGAATTTGTGTCTATATTGTCTCAATGCATAGCGAGGAGAATAATTTGAGTGGCCAAAGACTCTTCAAGGATCACAGATGGAAATTTGCAGAAATCAGTTGAATTTTGCTGTCAGAAAGCATAAAAACATGAAGGAAAACTGCACCTCCATCACCATATGTTGTTTGGGACACTGTTCAAGAAACAAATCTTCTGCTCTGCTCTCATGCAAAAACACCACTTTAATTTCCCATACTGGAACTTCAACCAGGACTGGGTTCTATGGCCGTATGAAATGTAAAATAGTTTTTTTTACAGCAATAACACAGGATAGGTTTGGTGCTCACAGTAATAAAAAAGTGTCCCACGTCTGCATTTAAATATACCACCGGATCTTTATTTTTGTGGACCTACTTTTATACCAGAGGTTCTGGACATCTTGTTCAGATACATGGCATCATGGATTATATCAAATACCAACAGATAAAAAATCAAAACCAGACTTCCTCTGCTAGAAATCTTTTAATGGGTTGTGTTATAGATCTTCCATCAGGACACTGGTTCAAAACAAACAAGGTCTACCTATATCTTCCCTGATCTGAACCCTATCGAAAATGAGTGGGATGAACTGAAGAGGGAGCACCAACATTCGAAGCATCTGAAGGAATTCTGTATGGAGGAATAGTCCAAGATTACTTGTCGTGTTCTTCAACCTCATCAGACATCATACGAGAAGAGTCAGAGCTGTTTTTAGCAAATGGAGGTAGCAAAAAGAGTTCAATGAAGGGGGGCAGAACCTCGAGTTTCAAGAGAAACAAGCTTCTCTTACTGCAGAAAGACAAAAATAGAAAATACATGAATCCCCTAAACGATAAAAAACACAACACTTACCGTTGCTGAAACTGTAAACTTCATGTTGAAACTCTCTTCGAGTGCTGGACTGGAGCGAAATGTCACTTAACAACAGTCGTTTACCATAATGGTTGACAACTTTTAATGTTTTATTTTGGTCACGTCAATGATGACAATTGTAAGCGGCACATTCAAGCAATGAGAATCACATAACACACCAGTTCTGACAGATCCAGATTTAAAGTCTTAAAAGACTTCAAGTTAAGAAACTGTGGAAACGCAAAATGTTAAATCGGTTCATTGTGTTAAATTATGGAAAACAAAATATCTGTGTCAGATGCAAGCAGCGGCCTTGTTTGACCGACTCGGAACGCTCAAAACACTTTGATCATCAGTAAGTAGAAACTTTAACTTTACAAGATCCCAAAGCTACACAAACCTCTTATTCATTGGCCTCAGGTTGTCCAACATTAATATAATAATAATAAAACATAAACATTACGGAATTAACATACCTACAAAAGCTTTTTTTTTGCTGAGTTATTACATGTATGTTCTCTGAATGTTTTACTTGTCCAACAAGACAAACTTCACTTGTAATTTGAACAAGTTACTGATGATCTCAGGGATCTTCTGGTCTGAACAGTTTCATGTCGATGAACTTTGCAACACTTCTTCATGTGAATCTCAAGACGTCTTGATTTCTGAAAACTCTGTCCACATGAGGAGCATGGGTGAGATTTCTGTTCAGAGCACATATGAGATCCCACGCCTGTGTGTGTTTTCTTCTTGTGATTTTTAAGGTTGGAGAGTTTTGAGAAGGTCTTTCCACAGATGGAACAGACATGAGGCTTCACGCCTGTATGAGTCTTCATGTGCTTCTTCAGGTCAATTGCAGAAAAGAATGTTTTACTGCACTGTTCACACTGAAATGATCTCACTCCAGAATGATAGAGAAGATGATCTCTCAGAGTCGCTGCCGATGCAAAACTCTTTCCACACTGATCACATCCGTACGGCTTTTCTCCGGTGTGAACTCTCATGTGAGATTTAAGATTAGCCTTCAGACTGAAGCTCTTTCCACACTGATGACATCTGTAAGGTTTCTTTCCAGTGTGAACTCTCATGTGCTCTTTAAGGTGGTCTTTACGAATAAAAGTCCTTTCACACTGATCACATTTATAAGATTTCTCTCCAGTGTGAATTTTCATGTGCCTGTTAAGGTTGTATTCACGAATGAAGGTGGATCCACACTGGCCACATCTGTACGGCCGTTCTCCCGTGTGAATTCTCATGTGCAAAATAAGTTTGTATTTAAATTTAAAGAAATTTCCACACTGGTCACATCTGTAACGGCGTTCTTTAGTGTGAATTCTCATGTGCCTATTAAGTTTGGATTTATATGTGAAGATCTTTCCACACTGAGGGCAGGTATGAGAAGTTTTTTGTGGGAAACTCTCTTCTGTCCTCAAGCAACTCGGAGAGTCTTCTCTAGTCGTGAAATTATTTTCCTCCTCAATTTCATTCGGTTCTGAACTTTCCTCCTTCACCTCCATCAGGTCTAAAATAAAGAGAGAAAATCATTATGGTTAATACCACATAGTACAGTACATGTATTGGGCACTTCTGTAACTATTACAATAGTATTTATGTCATTACTGGTTACACATGAAGAGAAGATACACACCTGAATAAATCAAATCAGTCTTTTCTGTTTGTTGCACCGATTCTGTGATTTCTGTTTTCACCTCCATCAAGTCTAGAATGAAAACAGAAAAAACATTATGAAAAATACAACATAATAACAAATGCACCGAGTTCTTCTGAAACTATAATGGTAGTGTTTGTGGAAGACACATGCCTGAATAAAACAAAATGCCTTTTTCTGTCTGTACTTCTGCTTCTGTGATTTGTGTTTTTGGGATCTCGCTGTCCAGCAGCTTCACTGATGTCTTCTGCTCTTCATTACAGACAGAAAGCAGAAGATCTGGAGATGTTTGATCACAGAGAGAAACACCACATACATCCTGAAAATAACATCACAACAAACACAGAATAACATTCAGAGCCTGGATACATCTGTACAAAACTTTCTGTGCAAATCTGTCCAAACCTTTCTGTTGAGTTGGTCTCTCTCTCTGAGTTTTGTCTCCAGTAACTTCACCTCTTTCTTCAGCTGACAGATTTCTGTCATCAAATCATCAATATCCAGCATAGACAGATCAGTTCCTACTGATTTACAGCACATCACATCCACCTGCACCATCATAGACGTCTTGAAATCAGAAAACTCTGTCCACATGAGGAGCAAGGGTGAGATTTCTGTTCAGAGCACATATGAGATCCCACGCCTGTGTGTGTTTTCTTCTTGTGATTTTTAAGGTTGGAGAGTTTTGAGAAGGACTTTCCACAGATGGAACAGACATGAGGCTTCACAACTGTATGAGTCTTCATGTGCTTCTTCAGGTCAATTGCAGAAAAGAATGTTTTACTGCACTGTTCACACTGAAATGATCTCACTCCAGAATGATAGAGAAGATGATCTCTCAGAGTCGCTGCCGATGCAAAACTCTTTCCACACTGATCACATCCGTACGGCTTTTCTCCGGTGTGAACTCTCATGTGAGATTTAAGATTAGCCTTCAGACTGAAGCTCTTTCCACACTGATGACATCTGTAAGGTTTCTTTCCAGTGTGAACTCTCATGTGCTCTTTAAGGTGGTCTTTACGAATAAAAGTCCTTTCACACTGATCACATTTATAAGATTTCTCTCCAGTGTGAATTTTCATGTGCCTGTTAAGGTTGTATTCACGAATGAAGGTGGATCCACACTGGCCACATCTGTACGGCCGTTCTCCCGTGTGAATTCTCATGTGCAAAATAAGTTTGTATTTAAATTTAAAGAAATTTCCACACTGGTCACATCTGTAACGGCGTTCTTTAGTGTGAATTCTCATGTGCCTATTAAGTTTGGATTTATATGTGAAGTCTTTCCACACTGATGCGGCAGGTATGAGGAAGTTGTGTTTGTGGGAAAGTTTTTTCGTGCTCTAATCTGTCCTCTTAAGCAACTCGGAGAGATCTTCTCAGTATGATGATATTTCTCCTCACATTTCATTCGGTTCTGAACTTTCCTCCTTCACCTCCATCAGGTCTAATAAAGAGAAATCTATGGTAATCACATAGAGTAATAGACTTCTGTAACTTTACAATAGTATCATACGGTTACACATGAAATACACACCTATTCAATGTCTTGTGCACCAGATTCACTCCATCAAGCTAGATGAACGAAAATTATGAAAATACATAATTGCACCAGTTCTTTGAAACTATAACATGGTATGTGTCATTATGTAGGAAGACACACCCTGAATAAAACAAATGCACTTCTCTGTCTTGTTCTTCTGTGATTTGTGTTTTCAGGGCTCATCTCGACGTCCAGCAGCTTCACTGATGTCTTCTGCTCTTCATTACAGACAGAAAGCAGAAGATCTGGAGATGTTTGATCACAGAGAGAAACACCACATACATCCTGAAAATAACATCACAACAAACACAGAATAACATTCAGAGCCTGGATACATCTGTACAAAACTTTCTGTGCAAATCTGTCCAAACCTTTCTGTTGAGTTGGTCTCTCTCTCTGAGTTTTGTCTCCAGTAACTTCACCTCTTTCTTCAGCTGACAGATTTCTGTCATCAAATCATCAATATCCAGCATAGACAGATCAGTTCCTACTGATTTACAGCACATCACATCCACCTGCACCATCATCATGGACATCTGAACACAACATCAAAATTATGTTCCNCATGGACATCTGAACACAACATCAAAATTATTGTTCCTACTCATTACAGCGCAAGCTTTGATAAATCAGTGAAAAAACTTATTTCAAAACAATTATATCATGTTAACATTTAACATGGTAACATCACTCATACAGCGCAAGCTTTGATAAATCAGTGAAAAAACTTATTTCAAAACAATTATATCATGTTAACATTTAACATGGTAACATCATGTTAACACAACACTAACCGCTGCTGAAACTGTGGCACGCCTTTTCTTCACGCGCTGCTGTTCTCTGTCACACGTGATGCGTCTGCGCCACCTGCCGGCTGGAGGGAAGCGCAGTGTCTGATTGACAACAGAAATTAACCACATTATTTACTTCATGGCTTACAGTTGTTAGATGTGGTCATTTTTGTCTTATGTTTTAATGAAAGTCAGTGTAGACTATTGTAAGCTGCTCTATATTCGATCACTAAGAATCCTCCTCCTACCAACATACGTTTTTAAAAGAAAACTCATTGAAGTGAACATATTAAAATCTTATATTAAGAAAATATACACAGCAGGAAAATCTAATGAAAGAGCTTAACATTACTTCACCACTCCGCTGACCGCTGCAGTCTGGAAAGTACAGACTTTCTTTGCGAATATCTTGTGTCACGAACACGGCTGGACTATATCATAAAAGTAGCGTATTTTGGTCAATAAAAGTCTAAATATCAAAAGTTTATTAACTCAAAATTATAATGCATAGTGATTCATCTTTATTGTGCTTATATGAAAACATGCCACGTATACACGAAAGTATACCATATATACAAAAAATATACCTTACAAGTTTGACTTTAAATGTAGTTAGATCCCAAAACGGCACAAACCTGTAATTCATTGGTCTCTGGTTCCAACACTTTAAATCAAAGTAATTCAAGAAACCCAGGGCCCGTTTCAGAAAGGAGGTTTAGAGAAAACTCTGAGTATATTAACCCTGTAGTGAGGGAAACTCTAGGTTTTCTGTTTCAGAATGTGAGGTATGTCAAACCCGAGAGAGCGGGGTAACTCAAGCCCGTTTCTAAAAGAGAGGTAACTTATACTGAGAGTCAGTAACCATAGTAACTTACTTTGTGAACCTAACCTGGTCGGGAGCAGGTTTTCTTTGGTTAACCCAGAGTTTCTTTCCATCTCCTCCCCCTTTCAAAGCGCAAGTGGTGTAACTCATTCATTCATTCATGGCACACATGTTGATCACACAGAGACCATCTCACTGACTTATGTCATATGAGCTTTTACAGAGGATTCATGAAGAGGCTGCATTCATTCAAAGGGATGTACTTTGATTTCAGGAGAGCAATTTAGGACCCGAGTGGAATTTTGTCATTTCCTTGTGCATTTTTATTAAAACTGTACCATTTTTCTTTAAAGTGAATTAGATATATAAAAATATATCTCATCCATCCTTACATCAATAACATCAGCCATCGTGGCCGTGTATTACATCAGAGCACATTCTTTCCTTTACATGTTCTCACAAGTGGTAGTTTTCTATGGAGGATGAGAAATTACTTAATAATGTGCACGAATAAAGAAATTAATAAATACAAACACAGCGATAAAGGTATAAACAATTCATTTACTGTAGATGTGTAGCCATTCCTACCCAAATCTGCTCAGAGCAGGGCTCGAACCGCTGATTAGCCTGATTTTGACATGACAGTCTGACACCCTAACAAGTGTCCTAGACACCATGACATCTCACACTCATCACCAGAGCACTGAAGGGGAGTGAGAACATGAGATTTATTATTATTTCTGTTGTTTCATTCATTTACTAATTGATTTGTTTGTTTATTGGTACATTTATCTATTTATTAATTTAAACAAGTCATTTTCTGCAGATGCTGAGCGGAAAGTGCACCTCGCTCTCAAGCGCTTTCTGCCTCCATGTTGCTTTTTTTGGTGCCGTTGCCATGGTGAATTGTCATATTGGAGCTCCATTGATCATGGCTTGTCATAGTTGTGGCGCAAGCGCTAAACCCATGGTCAGTCTACCCAGAGTTGATTGAACTAACTCAAATCAAATGTTCTGAAACCAAAAACTCAAAAGTTTCGCATCTCGGTGTAAATCAACTCTGTGTTGGTTAAACCTCCTTATTGAAACGGGCCCCTGGTCAGTATATTAACATAAAACGTTTTTGCAATACATACAAGATCCCAAAACTTTACAAACCTTTATTCAACCTTTATATGAGTTGAAAACAGCCCAGAAATTTTCGGAGTGCACCTTTTTGCTAAATTGTTACACTCTTTGACAAAAAACATTCAGTGTGAAGGTCAAACACAAACTCCATCACTTGTAATTTGAACAAGTTACTGATGATCTCAGGGATCTTCTGGTCTGAACAGTTTCATGTGGATGAACTTTGCAACACTTCTTCATGTGAATCTCAAGACGTCTTGATTTCTGAAAACTCTGTCCACATGAGTAGCACGGGTGAGATTTCTGTTCAGAGCACATATGAGATCCCACTCCTGTGTGTGTTTTCTTCTTGTGATTTTTAAGGTTGGAGAGTTTTGAGAAGGTCTTTCCACAGATGGAACAGACATGAGGCTTCACGCCTGTATGATTCTTCATGTGTTGTTTCAGGTTATTTGCAGAAAAGAATGTTTTACTGCACTGTTCACACTGAAATGATCTCACTCCAGAATGATATAGAAGATGATCTCTCCAAGACGTTGCCCACGAAAATCTCTTTCCACACTGATCACATCTGTAAGGCTTTTCTCCAGTGTGAACTCTTATGTGCTCATTAAGGTGGTCTTTACGATTGAAGATTTTTCCACACTGATCACATTTATAAGATTTTTCTCCAGTGTGAACTTTCATGTGCTCTTTAAGGTGGTCTTTACGAACGAAGATCTTTCCACACTGGTCACATCTGTAAGATTTTTCTCCAGTGTGAATTTTCATGTGCCTGTTAAGGTTGTATTCACGATTTACGGTCAATCCACACTGGTCACATCTGTAAGGGCGTTCTCTAGTGTGAATTCTCATGTGCCTGTTAAGATTGGATTTATATGTGAAGATCTTTCCACACTGAGGGCACATGTGAGAATTGTTGTCTTCATTCTTCTCAGTCTTCAAGCAGGTCACAGATTCTTCTCCAGTTATGAGATGATGGTCTTTCTCCTCCATTTCATTCGGTTCTGAACTTTCCTCCTTCACCTTCATCAGGTCTAAAATGAAGAGAGAAAATCATTATGATCAGTATCATAGTACAGAAATGCGCTGAGAGGGTTGCCAACTCTCACGCCAAATTTCAAAGCCAACATAAATTCAATAGGTAACAGCAACAAAACGGCTCATACGATTGTCCTTCTGTCAGGATTAGGACATTGTTCAGATGAAGCTCCAAACCTTCTTAACTGGACAAGTTTAAAACAGCGCTGATCTGTATCCATTGCATTTTTACTGTGGACATTTCACATGTACGCTTATTTCTGTTACTACGGTAATATGGGGTCAATGAAAGAGTGTCTGATCTCATCACTGTATTTACCGTAACATCAGCAAAAGCAGAGAGTTGGGATTGCCCAGCAAGTTTTGAGGAAACAGCACAACATAATGTCAAAAAGTTGAAAAAGTCAGACAATTTCATAAATCTTTCTTTATAATAACCTCCAATTGTAAGCACCACCAAATTAATTTGTTTTACTTTAGCAATATTTCATAAATATACCAAGTCACTTTAATGCATTATTACAAAATTCATAATAAATTGTGAATAACTTTTGCACTAAGTAAATCTTTAACCATGGTTTTATTTTAGTCTAACTACGATATGTATAGATTATAGAATAATCCACAGCTAGACGTAGAGGCCAAGAACAACCCGACGCGAAGCGCCTAAGTGCATTAAAATCCTTTAATGCACGGCTAACTATGGATTATCCCGCTTATACCATGGTCATTTGCCAAATTAAAGATGTTATTGATGTATTGGTGCTTTTGATTAGACAGGTGAAAATGACAGGTATTTTTTGTCCGTTAATTTCAAACATTGATCAAACTGACTGGAACTACCAGGCATTAAACGGCTTTAATGCACACCTTCCAGCCAATCAGAATCGAGTATTCAAACAGACCATGGTATAATTGTAGAGTTAAAAACATCGATAATTTCCCCAAGGGAAGACCTAAATACGTTCATATTGTTTTTGAAAACAAAGAGAATCGTCTTGTGTTAACATCTTTTATGTTACATTTTTACAAGGAACCTCCCAGACATGCCCACTGCATATGACATCATCTTACTGTGGCACATTTCCACTTTAAAGCTCCATAGAAATATATTTTATAATAAGCACAAGAAAGGAATAGTCACTTCTACACAGACAACTGCGTGAGGTTGTGTAGGAAGAGCAAACTAAAGAGCATGGTGAGGAAAATGTACCCCTGCAAGCAACCCCACCCAACCCTGGCCGAAAAAATCTCACTCCAACCACAAAGTCAAAGACGGCAACCCTGCACTGAACACTTCTGTATCTGTTACAATAGTGTTCATGTCTTTATATCATCACTGGTTAAACATGAAGAGAAGATACACACCTGAATAAAACACATCATCTTCATCTGTCTGTTCTTCTTTGATTTGTGTTTTCAGCTCCATCTCACAGTCCAGCAGCTTCACTGATGTCTTCTGCTCTTCATTACAGACAGAAAGCAGAAGATCTGGAGATGTTTGATCACAGAGAGAAACACCACATACATCCTGAAAATAACATCACAACAAACACAGAATAACATTCAGAGATTATACACATTTAAACAAATATCGTAGGTATTAAACACGTGTGAAACAGTCTGAGGGTGAGAAAATAATGACCGGAGTTTTATTTTTGTACTCAACAGTAAATGACCAGCGAACCAAAAGGTTAAAATGCTCATCCACACAATCTGATATTTGTTTGATCCTCACCGGGAAAACTGCAAGTCTGATCTACAATGTACATCTTTACATTTGACAGACAGACAGTCAATCATGTAAAAGATGAAATGAATGTTTAATGTGTCCAAACCTTTCTGTTGAGTTGGTCTCTCTCTCTGAGTTTTGTCTCCAGTAACTTCACCTCTTTCTTCAGCTGACAGATTTCTGTCATCAAATCATCAATATCCAGCATAGACAGATCAGTTCCTACTGATTTACAGCACATCACATCCACCTGCACCATCATCATGGACATCTGAACACAACATTAAAATTATGTTCAAAGACCGCAAAACATGATTGTAATGTGATTAACGTTACACACGAATGGAGCTTCGATAAATCAAGAAAAACTTTCCTGACTAAAACATTGATAACAACATCGATATAATCTCAAGATTTTAAAGCACCCAGAAAAAAACAACAAGTTACAAAAAGCAAGAGAAAACACAGATATCACATTAATGATGAAAAACATAAACAACACGACACTTACTGCTGTTGAAACGGTGAGCTGAACTTTCTTCACGTGCTGTTTTCTGTGACACGTGATGCGTTTGCGCCACCTGCTGGACTGGTTGAGGACGCAGCGGTTGCTTGACAACAGTTGTTTACCAGAGTTACCAAGCATCTTCTTCTTCTTTAGGTTTAATGACGGGTTGCGAACCAATTTATAGGTGTATACCGCCACCTACTGTGATGGAGTGTGAAGAGAATTGACTGTATATTCTGTGTTCATCCACTGATCCTGATAGATTAAGAAACTGCGCTCATTCGTCTACCTGCATTCAATCCATCATACAAAATATTATTTATGGAAATTTCCATAGTTCTTCTTTCAGACACCTCCTTTCTGTATCATATGCACGACATACCAACAAAACATGTTCATCAGTGGTGTTAATTACAACTGCACTAATCTGCGGTTAGTGGACAAATTTGGGCACTTTGCGATTCCATTTATATTTTACATAAATGTCATAAAACTGTATTTTTTTGCTTTTTAATAAATGTAAAATCTTTTAAGTTATGCACTTATTTGGTGATTTTTGTGTTATTCTTTTACCTTAATTACCTCTATTACCCCATTTATTTGAATGTAAAATAAGCAGTTTTATGTTTTTCACCCAAAATTCACACGAAAACATAATTTTCATTAAAAACTGCATTCCACTAATTAAAACACAGTAAAAAACCTTTAAAATAAATGACGCTTCTGTTTTTTGTGACATCTAATGGACTTAAAGTAGCAATTACCTGAATTATCAATGTAAATATAAAATAAGCATTTTTTAATGTTATTTTAACCTAAAATTAGCCTACCAATCAGATTAAGAGAAAAAAAATATTTAAGAAAACAAAATCATTTTGCCCACATTTATCCCCAACATTACTTTTATAGGGTTTAACATGTATAACACAAACCTGTATTGTTTCCCTATAATATACAATGTATGATTAAGATTTGAATGTTCTGTCCATAAATATGTGTAAATGATCTGTTCCCTGCTACTTATGTGATGAATGACTTTACTTTTCTTTATGCCTCTTTCTATCTTATAATATTGTCTCCCTGTTTTAGCATAGTTACCCAATCATCTCTATTTATAAATGTTCAATGTTGACAGTTGTAAGCGGCACATTCAAGCAATGAGAGTCACATTACACACCAGTTCTGACAGATCTTGATGAGAAATTAAAGCCTGAAAGTTAAGTAACTGTGAAAACGAAAAATGTTGTAATTCTGTTCATTTTATTAAAATATGGACAACATTATATAAACTCATCACAGATGCAAGCATTCTTTAAATGTTAAAAATGAGTTGAATCGCATTTAATCTCTCCAGAGAATGAAAGAGTCTCAGACAATCAACAGTGCTGCAAAAACAGCAGAAAACACAAGTAATACAAACATATTTTCACATAAAGTAAATACAGTTTAGCTTATGAAAACCTAGTTCAGGGGTTCCCAAAGTGGCGAACGGGGAGGTCACAATGCTGTGAGGGTGGGGTCGCAAGATGATTTCCAGATTTTTTTTTATTATTAGAAATAGCAAATGTAATCTCAGTAAGTGTAACAAAATATAAAAATATTAGTTAAGTTAAAAATAAAACCAGGCAAATAAAAAGCCATCAGCTTTAGGAATTTCCTCCCCCTCGATCATGACCCCTGAGGTGATTATGTCACATTAACGACATTAGCAAGATGTATTAGGTTAGGTGCAGCAAGTCCATTTACTGCACCACGTTAAACAGTCCCATGTGCACGCAGATTATTTTTCATGCTTTAAATTTAGGATATTCTTATTTGTCGAAATGAAACGTTGATTAATATCGACCAAAGACAACGCAGGGATGGCAGCTCCCTCAGGTATGAAAAGAGGCACTCAAATCAGTTTGATGAAATTCGACCATCTGTAGTAATAGTTCATAGTTAATGTATAACAACAAGTAAAGAAATAAGTAAATAACTATAAAATAATTTGTTAGACTGTGATATTTTGTGTTGTCATTACCCGCGTTTCGGGTAGAATAGGTGCATGTGTGCATTTGCTTGGAACGTTTGTATACTTTAACCACATCTGAGGATAGTGGGGGTCTCGAGTCACTGGGACTGTTATTTTGGGGGTCTCGGGCAGAAAAGTTTGGGAACCCCTGATCTAGTTCACTTCCTTCTGAATGCCTCTATGAATGCCTCTCTGAATGAACTATTCATATTCACATTTTTGCATTCACTTACCTTGAAAACTTGAATGGCTCATTGTTTTATGACAAGTTTAAAGGTCCAGTGTGTAGTTTCTGGAAGATCTATTGACAGAAATGCAATATTATATACGTAACTATGTCTTCAGAGGTGTATAAAGACCTTACATAGTGAAGCGTTATGTTGTTATAACGCTTCGCTGTATTTTTCAATGAGAAAACATCATCCATCAGCAAACAATTCTCAGCACCTTAGACCTCGGTACACACTACCCTCACTTCAAACATTGAACTCTCCTCTTTCGCCCCACTGACTGACACTGAAGTCATCAGACTTCTCTCCAGCCACCCCATCACCTGTCCCCTTGACCCAATCCCCTCCCATCTCCTTCAGGCCACATCCAGCGCACTCACACACATCATCAACACCTTCCTGCTCACCGGCACTTTTCAATCCACATTCAAACAGGCCCAGGTCACGCCCCTACTTAAGAAACCAACATTGGACCCCTCTACTACCGACAGTTACAGACCTGTCTCTCTCCTCCCGTTTATTGCAAAAACAATTGAAAGGGCAGTTTTCAACCAGGTGTCTTCCTACCTATCCCAAAATAAACTACTGGATGACAAGCAGTCTGGCTTCAAAACAAACCACTCCACTGAGACTGCAATGCTATCGGTCACAGAAGCACTGCGGCTAGCCAAGGCGGAATCTAAATCCTCGGTCCTGATTCTGCTAGACCTATCTGCAGCGTTTGACACTGTCAATCACCAGATACTGCTAGCAACCCTGTCACTCTAGGAATCTCAGGCTCTCCTCTCCGCTGGTTCAAATCCGACCTCTCCGGCAGATCCTTTATGGTGTCATGGAGGGGTTCGCTGTCCACTGCTCACCACATGATCACTGGGGTCTCTCAGGGATCAGTGCTTGGACCGCTGCTTTTTTCCATCTATACGACATCCTTGGGACCCATCATACGGGCACACGGCTTCTCGTATCACTGTTATGCCGAAGACACCCAGATCTACATCTCGTTTCACCCAGACGATACCACCGTAGCAGCTCACATTACAGCCTGCCTACAAGACATCTCAGCTTCGATAAAAGGGCATCACCTCCAGGTGAAACCTGCCAAGACAGAACTACTCGTGTTTCCGGCACACCCCACGGTGCAACACGATCTCACCATCCAACTTAGCAATACCACAATCACTCCTTCCAAAACAGCCAGGAACCTCTGAGTCATATTTGATGAATTAGCTTTTGTTGAAACTAGTTACTTTGTATTAGCACCCATTGTATTATTGCTCCTGTATGACATATTGCTTATTGCTCCCTGAACTCTCTGTAAGTCACTTTGGATAAAAGCGTCTGCTAAATGAATAAATGTAAATGTTATTACCTTAGAATGATTTATTTCTATCTACATGCACCGCCGGTTCCCTTGCATGAATTCATCATGTTGTGTCAGCCGCTGTAGTGCTTTAAAAGAGAGGGAGGAGGGGTGGAGTGAGCCGATGGTTGCAATTCACAACCTCATCACTAGATTTGACTGACTGGACCTTTAATTCCAGACTGTGAATCAGATGAGCTGTTTCTATTCAAAACACTTTGATCATCAGTAAACAGAACCGTTAACTTCACAAGATCCCAAAACTGCACAAACCTCTTATTTATTGACCCTTGTTTAAAATACTACCATTGCTGAAGTAACATTCCGACAAAAGTTTTTTTCTAAAATGTTACATGTATGTTCTCTGAATGTTTTACTTGTCCAACAAGACAAACTTCACAAGTAATTTTAACAAGTTACTGCTGAAGGTCTCAGGGATCTTCTGGTCTGAACAGTTTCATGTGGATGAACTTTGCAACACCTCTTCATGTGAATCTCAAGACGTCTGTCCACATGAGGAGCATGGGTAGGATTTTTGTTCAGAGCACATATGAGATCCCACGCCTGTGTGTGTTTTCTTCTTGTGATTTTTAAGTTTGGAGAGGTGTTTGAAGGCCTTTCCACAGATGGAACAGACATAAGACTTCACACCTGTATGAATCTTCATGTGTTGGTTCAGGTTATTTGCAGAAATGAATGTTTTACTGCACTGTTCACACTGAAATGATCTCACTCCAGAATGATAGAGAAGATGATCTCTCCAAGACGTTGTCCACGAAAAGCTCTTTCCACACTGATCACATCTGTAAGGCTTTTCTCCAGTGTGAACTCTCATGTGTAAATTAAGGTGGTCTTTACGAACAAATATCTTTCCACAGTGATCACATTGATGAGAGTTTTCTCCAGTGTGAACTCTCATGTGCCTATTAAGGTTGTATTTATATGTGAAGATCTTTCCACACTGAGGGCACATGTGAGAATTTTTGTCTTCATTCTTCTCAGTGTTCAAGCAGGTCACAGATTCTTCTCCAGTTATGAGATGATGGTCTTTCTCCTCCATTTCATTCGGTTCTGAACTTTCCTCCTTCACCTTCATCAGGTCTAAAATGAAGAGAGAAAATCATTATGATCAGTATCATAGTACAGAAATGCGCTGAGAGGGTTGCCAACTCTCACGCCAAATTTCAAAGCCAACATAAATTCAATAGGTAACAGCAACAAAACGGCTCATACGATTGTCCTTCTGTCAGGATTAGGACATTGTTCAGATGAAGCTCCAAACCTTCTTAACTGGACAAGTTTAAAACAGCGCTGATCTGTATCCATTGCATTTTTACTGTGGACATTTCACATGTACGCTTATTTCTGTTACTACGGTAATATTGGGTCAATGAAAGAGTGTCTGATCTCATCACTGTATTTACCGTAACATCAGCAAAAGCAGAGAGTTGGGATTGCCCAGCAAGTTTTGAGGAAACAGCACAACATAATGTCAAAAAGTTGAAAAAGTCAGACAATTTCATAAATCTTTCTTTATAATAACCTCCAATTGTAAGCTCCATCAAATTAATTTGTTTTACTTTAGCAATATTTCATAAATATACCAAGTCACTTTAATGCATTATTACAAAATTCATAATAAATTGTGAATAACTTTTGCACTAAGTAAATCTTTAACCATGGTTTTATTTTAGTCTAACTACGATATGTATAGATTATAGAATAATCCACAGCTAGACGTAGAGGCCAAGAACAACCCGACGCGAAGCGCCTAAGTGCATTAAAATCCTTTAATGCACGGCTAACTATGGATTATCCCGCTTATACCATGGTCATTTGCCAAATTAAAGTTGTTATTGATGTATTGGTGCTTTTGATTAGACAGGTGAAAATGACAGGTATTTTTCGTCCGTTAATTTCAAACATTGTTCAAACTGACTGGAACTACCCGGGCATTAAACGGTTTTAAAGCGGCCGTAACACACGCGGTTTTGCTAATCTCATATTAATTCAATTTGATTTATATAGCGCTTTTCACAATGTCCATTGTTCCAAAGCAGCTTTACAGGAGAAAATAAGTAAAACACAAAAAAGGTAAAACACAGTGTAATAAAGCTCAATAAAACGGAAGGAGGCGGGAACCGGCGAACATTTACTACATTTGCTACGTATGAGGAAGCTCCGCCCCCTTTGGTGGATTGAGTTATTCTAGGTGTTGAGTTTTGAGATCTTAGAGAGCGTGATGGGTTGTAGTGTGGTAGAAGCTCTGTTATGTAGGTAGGGGCTAAACCGTTTAAGGCTTTATAAGTAATTAAAAGAACTTTAAAGTCAATACGATACTTAATGGGTAACCAGTGAAGGGTTGATAACATTGGGGTTATGTGATCGTATTTTCTGGACCTGGTTAGAACTCTGGCAGCTGCATTCTGAACTAACTGTAGTTTGTTTATTGATGCTGCAGGACAACCACTAAGCAGTGCATTACAGTAGTCAAGTCTTGAGGTCACAAATGCATGAATAAGCTTCTCTGCATCAGCCACACATAAAATATTTCGCAATTTGGCAACATTTCTAAGGTGGAAGAAGGCTGTTTTTGTGACATTTGAGATGTGATTTTTAAATGACAGGTTGCTGTCTAATATAACGCCAAGGTCTTTAACTGTATTTGTTGGAGTAACAGTGCAGCCTTCAATTTGCAGGTCATAATCCGAAATATTCTGCTCACGTGTCTTTGGTCCGATAAGTAATATTTCTGTTTTATTAGAATTTAAAAGAAGGAAATTACAAGTCATCCAATGCTTTATATCGTCGATGCACTCTGCCAATTTGGATAGTTGGAAGGAATCATCTGGTCTTGATGAGATATATAGCTGAGTATCATCTGCATAACAGTGGAAGCTAATTCCATGTTTTCTAATAATGTTTCCAAGGGGCAGCATGTATATGGAGAATAGCAAGGGTCCTAAAACCGATCCCTGCGGCAATCCATAATTTACTTGCGTTAGATTTGATGATTCCCCATTTAAATGGACAAATTGATGTCTGTCTGATAAGTACGATCTGAACCAGTGTAGTGCCTGTCCCTGAATACCGGTATAATTGTGTAAGCGATCTAGAAGTATTTTATGGTCTACAGTATCGAACGCAGCACTAAGGTCAAGCAGGACTAGGAGTGAGATGTTACCTTTATCTGATGCTATAAGCAGGTCGTTTGTAATTTTAACAAACGCAGTTTCAGTACTATGATGCGGTCTAAAGCCTGACTGAAATTTTTCGTGTATGTCATACTTTTGTAAGAAAGAGCACAACTGAGTGGACACTACTTTTTCTAGTATTTTAGACAGGTAAGGGAGATTTGAAATCGGTCTATAGTTTCCTAGTTCATTGGGGTCTAAGTTTGGTTTCTTGTTAAGAGGCTTAATGACGGCCAGTTTAAAGGGTCCTGGGACATGGCCTAGATTAATTGACGAGCTGATAATGTTATAAATGGGCTCAATTGCAACGGGTAATAACTCTTTTAAGTTGATATGGGGTCTAATAAGCATGTTGTAGGTTTAGATGTTGCAATAAGTTTAATTAAATCTTCCTGTTTTATAGGTGAAAAACATTGTAGCCTTTCTTTTGGGGCGATGGTTGGTACTAATTTATAGGACAGACTTGGAGGTTGTGTTTTTACTATTTTGTCTCGTTTGTTTGTTTGTAAAAAATTTCATGAATTCATTGCTACCAAGGTGCGGTGGGTGGAATAACCAGGTCAGGTGATGTCTGTTTATTTGTTAGTTTAGCAACTGTACCAAATAAAAACCTTTGATTGTTTTAGTTAGTTTCTATGAGGTTACGGAGGTGCTCAGCCTTTGCTGCTTTTAGTGCCTTTTTATAACAGTTTGCACTCTCTTTCCACGCAATTTTAAAGACCTCTAATTGGGTTTGTTTCCATTTGCGCTCCAGTTTACGTGTTTCTCTTTTAAGGGCGCGGGTGGTGCTATTGTACCATGGTGCTACGTTTTTCTCATTAATCTTTTTTTGACTTCATAGGCGCAACAGCTTCTAATGTATTAGAGAAAATAGTGCCCAATTTGCTGGTCATGTCATCGAGCGATTCTGTATTTATTGGTATGGTTATTAAAGGAGTCAGATCTGGCAAGCTCTTTGCGAAACTATCTTTAGTAGTCGAGGTAATTGTTCTACCCTGTTGATAACGAGTTAAGGGCTCTGCATACTACATTCAAAATCGAAAAACGACCATCTGTGACCTGATTTCGAACAAAATCTGGTCCAAACGACAATTCGTTTCACTAGTTCGCAGCAGCAAACCAAACAGAACTATCCGGGAAAGTTTGTGTTGGCCGGTAAACACCCTCGAGCCACCATTGGTCCTTGGCCATTACGTAATAGGTGGGTGTGTTGTTTGTGTGGCCACGTGTGCAGTGGCTATTTGGATACGTCATGTAAACCCCGCCTCCAGAAACAAAGGGGTGTTGGATTGTTTGGATTGTTCGAGCTTCGTTTTACCCCCAAACGCAGAACGAAAGCGCAATTCACCTGGACTATGCTGAGCCCTTTAAACGGCTGATTTCTGCAGTGCACAGTGTACATGTTATAAGATAGTAATCAGTGACATCGTCACTTTGAGGTATAATATCTATATTGGTTAGATCGGCTCCGTGAGATATAGACCATGGTATAATTGTAGAGTTAAAAACATCGATAATTTTCCTAACGGAAGACCTAAATACGTTCATATTGTTTTTGAAAAGAAAGAGAATCGTCTTGTGTTAACATCTTTTATAATACATTTTTACAAGGAACCTCCCAGACATGCCCACTGCATATGACATCATCTTACTGTGGCACATTTCCACTTTAAAGCTCCATAGAAATATATTTTATAATAAGCACAAGAAAGGAATAGTCACTTCTACACAGACAACTGCGTGAGGTTGTGTAGGAAGAGCAAACTAAAGAGCATGGTGAGGAAAATGTACCCCTGCAAGCAACCCCACCCAACCCTGGCCGAAAAAATCTCACTCCAACCACAAAGTCAAAGACGGCAACCCTGCACTGAACACTTCTGTATCTGTTACAATAGTGTTCATGTCTTTATATCATGACTGGTTAAACATGAAGAGAAGATACACACCTGAATAAAACACATCATCTTCATCTGTCTGTTCTTCTTTGATTTGTGTTTTCAGCTCCATCTCACAGTCCAGCAGCTTCACTGATGTCTTCTGCTCTTCATTACAGACAGAAAGCAGAAGATCTGGAGATGTTTGATCACAGAGAGAAACACCACATACATCCTGAAAATAACATCACAACAAACACAGAATAACATTCAGAGATTATACACATTTAAACAAATATCGTAGGTATTAAACACGTGTGAAACAGTCTGAGGGTGAGAAAATAATGACCGGAGTTTTATTTTTGTACTCAACAGTAAATGACCAGCGAACCAAAAGGTTAAAATGCTCATCCACACAATCTGATATTTGTTTGATCCTCACCGGGAAAACTTCAAGTCTGATCTACAATGTACATCTTTACATTTGACAGACAGACAGTCAATCATGTAAAAGATGAAATGAATGTTTAATGTGTCCAAACCTTTCTGTTGAGTTGGTCTCTCTCTCTGAGTTTTGTCTCCAGTAACTTCACCTCTTTCTTCAGCTGACATATTTCTGTCATCAAATCATAAATATCACATATTTTTTCAATATAGCACATCACATCCACCTGCACCATCATCATGGACATCTGAACACAACATTAAAATTATGTTCAAAGACCGCAAAACATGATTGTAATGTGATTAACGTTACACACGAATGGAGCTTCGATAAATCAAGAAAAACTTTCCTGACTAAAACATTGATAACAACATCGATATAATCTCAAGATTTTAAAGCACCCAGAAAAAAACAACAAGTTACAAAAAGCAAGAGAAAACACAGATATCACATTAATGATGAAAAACATAAACAACACGACACTTACTGCTGTTGAAACGGTGAGCTGAACTTTCTTCACGTGCTGTTTTCTGTGACACGTGATGCGTTTGCGCCACCTGCTGGACTGGTTGAGGACGCAGCGGTTGCTTGACAACAGTTGTTTACCAGAGTTACCAAGCATCTTCTTCTTCTTTAGGTTTAATGACGGGTTGCGAACCAATCTATAGGTGTATACCGCCACCTACTGTGATGGAGTGTGAAGAGAATTGACTATATATTCTGTGTTCATCCACTGATCCTGATAGATTAAGAAACTGCGCTCATTCGTCTACCTGCATTCAATCCATCATACAAAATATTGCTATTTTTGGCTCACAATGACATGAAATGATTTGTATACGTGTATATATTTATATTAACATTCATATGAGATTGTGTTAATAGCAATGATAGATAGTGTTACTAAGAGTGTAGAGCTGCATCTTTTAAGTTCTTGGTGGCAGTTGAGAGCTTGAGTTACTGTGACAACTGTGGTGCCTCTTCCGACAACACAGAGCACCGCTTGACTAACAGCAAACTCTCGTCTCTCTTACTCTTTATTGAAAAAGAGTTTAATCTGAATACAGTTCCTCCCTTTGACCGGGACCTGTAACAGAAAATTTCATACGGTGGACCGACATTCCACAGGCCACAATCAACAACCTGATCAACTCTATGCGAAGGAGATGTGTTGCACTGCGTGAGGCAAATGGTGTACACACCAGATACTGACTGGTTTTCGGACCCCCCAATACAGTAAAACTGCACATTTTAGAGTGGCCTTTTACTGTGGCCAGCCTAAGGCACACCTGTGCAATAATCATGCTGTCTAATCAGCATCTTGATATGCCACACCTGTGAGGTGGATGGATTATTTTAGCAAAGGAGAAGTGCTCACTAACACAGATTTAGACAGATTTGTGAACAATCTTTGAGAGAAATAGGCCTTTTGTGTACATAGAAAAAGTCTTAGGTCTTTGAGTTCAGCACATGAAAAATGTGGGCAAAAACAAGTGTTGCGTTTATAATTTTGGTCAGTGTAGTTACCCAATCACCTCTATTTTTAAATGTTCAATGTTGACAGTTGTAAGCGGCACATTCAAGCAATGACAGTCACATTACACACCAGTTCTGACAGATCTTGATTTTAATCTAGAAATTAAGGCTTGAAACCTGAAATTTAAGAAACTGTGAAAACGCAAAATGTTGTAATTCTGCTCACTTTATTAAAATATGGACAACATTATATAAACTCATAACAGATGCAAGCATTCTTTAAATGTTAAAAATGAGTTGAATCGCATTTAATCTCTCCAGAGAATGAAAGAGTCTCAGACAATCAAGAGAAACACAAATCATTTTACAAAGTAATACAAAGATATTTTCACATAAAGCATACACAACTTATGAAAACCTAGTTCACTTCCTTCTGAATGCCTCAAATCAAACTATTTATAATCACATTTTTGTATCACTAACCTAAAAAGCTTTAAATGGCTCATTGTGTTATGACAAGTTTAAAGGGCCAGTGTGTAGTTTTTGGAGGATCTATCGACAGAAATGCAACATAATAAAAAAATTGCCTTCACACTGCTCTCTCACTGCTCCTTGACAACAAGAACGCATATGCGAGAATGCTGTTTGTAGACTACAGCTCAGCATTCAATACCATAGTGCCGACCAAACTTGTTTTGAAGCTCCAGGCTCTTGGTTTAAACAGATCCCTGTGTGACGGGATTCTGTATTTCCTGTCAGGCAGACGTCAAGTTGTCACAATAGGAACTATTTGTGAGGAATTATTGAGGAATACTTCCTCTCTGCTGACTCTCAACACTGGTGCCCCCCAGAGATCCGTCCTAAGCCCACTCCTTTACTCCCTATATACACAAGATTGCATTGCCACACACAGCTCTAACGTCATTGTGAAATTCGCAGATGACACGACAGTGATAGGTCTGATCACTAACAATGATGAGTCGACCTACAGAGAGGATGTTTGCAGTCTGATGCACTGGTGTAAGGAGAACCATCTCTTGCTCAATATTGACAAAACCAAGGAGCTGGTGGTTGATTTCAGGAGGCAGTACAAGGAACACAGCCCCATCACCATCGACGGGACACCTGTGGAGCAGGTAAACCGCTTCAAGTTCCTTGGGGTGAACATCCCTGACAGTCTCACATGGACTGTTCACACTGATGCAGTGCTAAAGAAGGCACACCAGCGCCTCTCTATTCTCAGGCGCCTGAGGAAGTTTGGGATGAGCCCCAAATTCCTCAGAACCTTTCACACCTGCACAGTCGAGAGCATTCTAACTGGCTGCATTACCACCTGGTATGGAAACAGCACCGCCGGCAACTGCAAAGCACTGCAGAGGGTTGTGTGAACTGCCCGTGGTGTTGTGGGAGATGAGCTTCCATCTCTCCAGGAGATCTACACCAGGCGGTGTTTAAGGAAAGCCAGGAAGATCATCAGGGATTCCAGCCACCCGAATCACAGGCTGCTCTCCTTGCTGCCTTCGGGCAGACGATACCGGAGCATCTGTCCCGCACAAACCGGCTGAAGGACAGCTTTTTCCCTCAGGCTATTAGACTGCTCAACATCAAAAACTGATACACTCCACACGCTCAGGGGTGGAGTGAGCCGATGGTTGTAATTCACAACTTCAGCGCTAGATTTGACTGACTGGACCTTTAATTCCAGACTGTGAATCAGATGAGCTGTTTCTATTCAAAACACTTTGATCATCAGTATACATAATCTTTTACTTCACAAGATGCCAAAACTGCACAAACCTCTTATTCATTGACCCTTGTTTAAAATACTACCATTGCTGAAGTAACATTCCTACAAAAGGTTTTTCTGAAATGTTACGAGAATGTTTTACTTGTCCAACAAGACAAACTTCACAAGTAATTTTAGCAAGTTACTGCAGATGATCTCAGGGATTTTCTGATCGGAACGGTTTCATGTGGATGAACTTTACAACACTTCTTCATGTGAATCTCAAGACATCTTGATTTCCGAAAACTCTGTCCACATGAGGCGCACTGGTGAGATTTCTGTTCAGAGCACATATGAGATCCCACGCCTGTGTGTGTTTTCTTCTTGTGATTTTTAAGTTTGGAGAGGTGTAAGAAGGCCTTTCCACAGATGGAACAGACATAAGACTTCACATCTGTATGAATCTTCATGTGTTGGTTCAGGTTATTTGCAGAAATGAAGGCTTTACTGCACAGTTCACACTGAAATGATCTCACTCCAGAATGATAGAGAAGATGATCTCTCAAAGACGTTGTCCACGAAAAGCTCTTTCCACACTGATCACATCTGTAAGGCTTTTCTCCAGTGTGAACTCTCATGTGCTCATTAAGGTGGTCTGTACGATTGAAGATCTTCCCACACTGATCACATGTATAGGATTTTTCTCCAGTGTGAATTCTCATGTGCAAATTAAGGTTAAATTTACGAACGAAGATCTTCCCACACTGCTCACATTTATACGATTTTTCTCCAGTATGAACTCTTATGTGCTCTTTAAGATTGTATTCACGATTGAAGATCTTTCCATACTGCTCACATTTATAAGATTTCTCTCCAGTGTGAACTCTCATGTGTAAATTAAGGTTGTATTTACGAACGAAGATCTTTCCACACTGATCACATTTATAAGATTTTTCTCCAGTGTGAACTTTCATGTGCTCTTTAAGGTGGTCTTTACGAACGAAGATCTTTTCACACTGATCACATTTATACGATTTTTCTCTAGTGTGAATTCTCATGTGCCTGTTAAGATTGGATTTAAATGTGAAGATCTTTCCACAATGAGGGCACATGTGAGAATTGTTGTCTTCATTCTTCTCAGTCTTCAAGCAGGTCAGAGATTCTTCTCCAGTTATGAGATGATGGTCTTTCTCCTCCATTTCATTCGGTTCTGAACTTTCCTTCATTTCATTCAATCCTGAACTTTCCTCCTTCACCTTCATCAGGTCTAAAATGAACAGAGAAAATCATTATGATCAGTATCACATAGTACAGAAATGCGCTGAGAGGGTTGTCAACTCTCACGCAGGCTCTATCTCACTCTGTTCAAACAACTCTCACGCCAACATGAAAGCGGGGCAGTTGTGGCCTAATGGTTAGAGAGTCGGACTCGTGACCACAAGGTTGCCGGTTCGATTCCCAGTGCCGGCGGGTAACAACTGAGGTGCCTGTACTGCTCCGGGGTACTGCTCCGGGGGTATGTGTGTTCACCACTTGCTGTGTTTGTGTTCACTACTCTCTGGATGGGTTAAATGCAGAGGTCACATTTCGTTGCCATGTGCAATGACAATAAAGTTGAATCTAATCTAATCTAATCTAAATTCAATAGGTAACAGCAACAAAACGGCTCACACGATTGTCCTTCTGTCAGGATTAGGCTACGTTGTTCAGATGAAGCTCCAAACCTTCTTAACTAGTTTAAAACAGCGCTGATCTGTATCCATTGCATTTTGACTAGGGATGCACCGATACCATTTTTTAAAGACCGAGTACGAGTACCGATATTTTTTTCTGGTACTCGCAGATACCGATACCTATAACCGATGCCTGTATAATGTGCAATAATGTTAATAAACCAGTATCTTACTGGTACATTTTCTTTTTTTTCGTTTTTAGGTCTACTTAAATTTAAGTACTATTTTTTAATCAAGTTCTATTTTTTATGATAAGTAGCACACAATTTTACTAGCACATTTACTTCAGTTTACTAAAGTAAACAATATACTCTGTGGTCAAACAATAAAAAAATTAAGGGGGGTGGTGTGGTAAAATGTGAGTGTATTATAACTTGTTCAATTTAACCGGAGTTTTATTTTGACGGATCGCCACAAATGGTGTTTGTTAATGTGTTCGTGTCCTCGTGCAGTGAAACGCTGGCGCTGAAAGCTCCACAAGCACAATGTGTTCAGTACACGCAACCGCACCTCTCTTTCACACACGGTAACGCAAAACAAGCAGAATACATATTTAAACAGTATCTGAATATTTTGTTAACTGTTACGTTAGCTGTTCAGCGCTAATTTCTAGTTAGGAAATGCCTGGATTTCTCGATTCCGTCCGTGTTTTCCACATTGCAGAAATCATAGGGCTCTATGTATGTCACGTGAGGTATCGGTCTTTGGTATCGGTGTGTCATTACGAGTACGAGTACATGAGCTTGGTATCGGGCCGATACCGATACTGGTATCGGCCCCTGGACCATGGTATAATTGTAGAAGAAAAAACATTGATCATTTTCATAAGGGAAGACCTAAATACTTTCATACTGTTTTTTAAAAGAAAGAGAATCCTCTTATGTCATCATCTTTTATATTAAATAAAAAAAACCTGCAAGCAACCCCACCCAACCCTGGCCGAAAAAATCTCACTCCAACCACAAAGTCAAAGACGGCAACCCTGCACTGAACACTTCTGTATCTGTTACAATAGTGTTCATGTCTTTATATCATGACTGGTTAAACATGAAGAGAAGATACACACCTGAATAAAACACATCATCTTCATCTGTCTGTTCTTCTTTGATTTGTGTTTTCAGCTCCATCTCACAGTCCAGCAGCTTCACTGATGTCTTCTGCTCTTCATTACAGACAGAAAGCAGAAGATCTGGAGATGTTTGATCACAGAGAGAAACACCACATACATCCTGAAAATAACATCACAACAAACACAGAATAACATTCAGAGATTATACACATTTAAACAAATATCGTAGGTATTAAACACGTGTGAAACAGTCTGAGAAAATGACGACAGACGTTTTGGGTGAACTACTAAACAGTAAATGACCAACAAGAAAAAACAAGTTACAAAAAACAAGAGAAAACACAAATATCAAACAAATGACGAAAAACATAAACAACACGACACTTACTGCTGTTGAAACGGTGAGCTGAACTTTCTTCACGTGCTGTTTTCTGTGACACGTGATGCGTTTGCGCCACCTGCTGGACTGGTTGAGGACGCAGCGGTTGCTGGAGTTCCCCAAGCATCTTCTTCTTCTTTTGGTTTTGTGACGGGTTGTGAACCAACTTCTAGGTGTATACCGCCACCTACTGTGATGGAGTGTGAAGAGAATTGACTGTATTTGCCTATATTCCATCCACTGTTCCTGATAGATTTCGATACTGCGCTCATTCGTCTACCTGCATTCAATCCATCATACAAAATATTATTTATGGAAAATTCCATAGTTCTTCTTTCAGACACCTCCTTTCTGTATCATATGCAGGACATACCAACAAAACCTGTTCTATCGTCTCATCTATTAAACATGCATCACACAAACCTGTATTGTTTCCCTATAATACACAATGTATGATTTGAATGTTCTGTCCATAAATATGTGTAAATGATCTGTTCCCTGCTACTTATGTGATGAATGACTTTACTTTTCTTTATGCCTCTTTGCATCTTATAATATTGTCTCCCTGTTTTAGCATAGTTACCCAATCATCTCTATTTATAAATGTTCAACGCAGTTGTAAGCGGCACATTCAAGCAATAAGATTCACATTACACACCAGTTCTGTCAGATCTTGATGAGAAATTAAAGCCTGAAAGTTAAGAAACTGTGAAAACGCAAAATATTGTGATTGTGTTCACTTTATTAAAATATGGACAAATTTGCTATTTTTGATACCAGTAATTACATTTTCACTAGTAAAAATGTGAATTCTTGGTATCAACAATCACGCGATCACTAGCAGAAATTTGTATTCTTGATATTAAAATTTTTATTTCAATAAGTAAAAGACGTAATTATTGATATCTGAAAACTGTGAGTCCACTCGCGACTACGTTCCGAGGGTTCTCCTTCACGGTCAGTCGGGTTGTTTCCGGGGAATTGTCAATATTTTGCTGGCATCAGGAAGACGTTAATTTGCGGGAGAATTTAGGGAAGGGTTGGATGTCTATGAATAGGCCTATATACTTATCAAACCTCTGTGGACATACTTCTTAGATGAAGCTAGGTGAAGTTGAATAAACTATGCACGATTTGACATGTTTGTATTGACTTAAGACGAGACGAAAATGCATCATTTAGGCCCGATTCACATTTCGCGTCTTTCCCGCGCGCAGAGGGTATGCACGTCACTTTCCCACGTGAACCGGGACACGCTCCCTTACGTGGTAAAACTAAGGCAAAATGGCTGCATTCAATAGGAGGAACAAAAACCGGGACTAAATCACGCAATTATTTGCTGAAACTACAAGCAGCTGGACTCGACGGTGATCCTTACAACTACCTTATGACTTAAAAAGGAATCAGGTGTTCTTAGACACTCAAACGTTGCGCGGAATTGCGTTTCCTGATATT
>NC_079910.1:1730924-1753424 GCF_024868665.1 Triplophysa rosa
ACTGATGAGTGTGAGCTTGTTTAAGATTTTAAATAAGAGAATCTGTCAAGATTCTCCTTATGTGTGTGCTGCAACCAGAATTTTTAATCTTTCCGAATTTTAAAACTCCTGTAGTCTGAGCCAGGTTTAAGATTTTAAATAAGAGAATCTGTTAAGATTCTCCTTATGTGTGTGCTGCAGCCAGAATTTGAAATCTGTCAGGATTTTAAAACTCCTGTAGTCTGAGCCAGGCTTTACAAGTAGGATTTTGTAGGTACAAGTAGGTAACATTTTGTCAACATGCCAAACAGTACCGTTAGTTTACAAGGCCATGCTACTAGGAGGATTAAAGCTGGGGTAAGCAAAGGAGAGAATGAACCACTTTTTTTTACAGAAAGACAGAGATGCATTTTAATATACATAACTATGTCTTCAGAGGTGTATAAAGACCTTACATAGTGAAGCGTTATGTTGTTACCTTAGAATTATATATTTCTATCGACATACACCGCCGGGTCCCTTGCATGAATTCATCATGTTGTGTCAGCCGCTGTAGTGCTTTAAAAGAGAGGGAGGAGGGGTGGAGTGAGCCGATGGTTGCAATTCACAACCTCATCTCTAGATTTGACTGACTGGACCTTTAATGAGATGAGCGGTTTCTATTCATAACACTTTGATCATCAGTATACAGAACCTTTAACTTCACAAGATCCCAAAACTGCACAAACCTCTTATTCATTGTCCCTTGTTTAAAATACTACCATTGCTGAAGTAACATTCCTACAGAAGGTTTTGCTGAAATGTTACATGTATGTTCTCTGAATGTTTTACATGTCCAACAAGGACACACTTAACAAGTAATTTTAACAAGTTACTGCTGAAGGTCTCAGGGATCTTCTGATCGGAACAGTTTCATGTGGATGAACTTTGCAACACCTCTTCATGTGAATCTCAAGACGTCTTGATTTCCGAAAACTTTGTCCACATGAGAAGCACAGGTGAGATTTCTGTTCAGAGCACATATGAGATCCCACACCTGTGTGTGTTTTCTTCTTGTGATTTTTAAGGTTGGAGAGTTTTGAGAAGGTCTTTCCACAGATGGAACAGACATAAGACTTCACATCTGTATGAATCTTCATGTGTTGCTTCAGGTTATTTGCAGAAATGAATGTTTTACTGCACTGTTCACACTGAAATGATCTCACTCCAGAATGATAGAGAAGATGATCTCTCCAAGACGGTGCCCACGAAAAGCTCTTTCCACATTGATGACATCTGTAAGGCTTTTCTCCAGTGTGAACTCTCATGTGTAAATTAAGGTTGTATTTACGAACGAAGATCTTCCCACACTGATCACATTTATAAGATTTTTCTCCAGTGTGAATTTTCATGTGCCTATTAAGATTGTATTCACGATTGAAGGTCAATCCACACTGGTCACATCTGTACGGCCGTTTTCCAGTGTGAATTCTCATGTGCGCATTAAGATTGGATTTACATGTGAAGATCTTTCCACACTGACAGCAAATATGAGAATTTTTGTCCGTTGCTATTGGAGATTTTTTTTGTGGGAAATCAGTCTTCAAGCAGATCACAGATTCTTCTCCAGTTATGAGATGATGGTCTTTCTCCTCCATTTCATTCGGTTCTGAACTTTCCTCCTTCACCTTCATCAGGTCTAAAATGAAGAGAGAAAATCATTATGATCAGTATCATAGTACAGAAATGCACTGAGAGGGTTGCCAACTCTCACGCAGGCTCTATCTCACATCTCACTCTGTCCAAATAAATCACACGCCAAAGTTCGCGTGTACGTTTATTTCTGTTACTACGGTAATATGGGGTCAATGAAAGAGTGTCTGATCTCATCACTGTATTTACCGTAACATCAGCAAAAGCAGAGAGGTTGGGATTGACCATCAAGTTTTGAGGAAACAGCACAACATAATGTCATATTTTAGGTTATATTTACAAGGTTAGTTGAAAAAGTCAGACACTTTTATAAATCTTTCTTTATAATAACTTCCAATTGTAAGCACCACCAAATTAATTTGTTTTACTTTAGCAATATTTCATAAATATACCAAGTCACTTTATTGCATTATTATAAAATTCATAATAAATTGTGAATAACTTTTGCACTTTAAGTAAATCTTTATAAAAAATTAACCATGCTTTTATTTTAGTCTAACTACGATATGTATAGAATAATCCACAGCTAGACGTAGAGGCCAAGAACCACCCGACGCGAAGCACCTCTGCGAAGTGCATTAAAATCCTTTAATGCACGGCTAACTATGGATTATCCCGCTTATACCATGGTCATTTGCCAAGTTAAAGCTGTTATTGATGTATTGGTGTTTTTGATTAGACAGGTGAAAATAACAGGTATTTTTCGTCCGTTAATTTCAAACATTGATCAAACTGACTGGAACTGACCGTGCATTAAACGGCTTTAATGCACACCTTCCAGCCAATCAGAATCGAGTATTCAAACAGACTATGGTATAACTTTAAATATTTTATAAAGATTTACTTAAAGTGCAAATGTTATTCACAATTTATTATGATTTTATAATAATGCAATAAAGAGTGACTTGGCAAATTGTAGAGTTAAAAACATCGATAATTTTCCTAAGGGAAGACCTTAAAACGTTCATATTGTTTTTAAAAAGAAAGAGAATCATCTTATGTTGTCATCTTTTATATTTAATTTTTACAAGGAACCTCCCAGACATGCCCACTGCATATGACATCATCTTACTGTGGCACATTTCCACTTTAAAGCTCCATAGAAATATATTTTATAATAAGCACAAGAAAGGAATAGTCAGTTCTACACATATGACCATGTGTGGTTTTGTAGGAAGAGCGAAAGAAGAGGACAGTAAGGAAATTAAAACAATGAAAACTTTGCTGTAAAAAATGTGCCCCCGCAAGCAACCCCACCCAACACTGGCCGAAAAAATCTCACTCCAGCCACAAAGTTGGCAAGAGCACTTCTGTATCTGTTACAATAGTGTTCATGTCTTTATATCATGACTGGTTAAACATGAAGAGAAGATACACACCTGAATAAAACACATCATCTTCATCTGTCTGTTCTTCTTTGATTTGTGTTTTCAGCTCCATCTCACAGTCCAGCAGCTTCACTGATGTCTTCTGCTCTTCATTACAGACAGAAAGCAGAAGATCTGGAGATGTTTGATCACAGAGAGAAACACCACATACATCCTGAAAATAACATCACAACAAACACAGAATAACATTCAGAGATTATACACATTTAAACAAATATCGTAGGTATTAAACACGTGTGAAACAGTCTGAGAAAATGACGACACAAGTTTTGGGTGAACTACTAAACAGTAAACGACCAACAAAAAAACCCAACAAATTACAAAAAGCAAGAGAAAACACAGATATCACATTAATGATGAAAAACATAAACGACACGACACTTACTGCTGTTGAAACGGTGAGCTGAACTTTCTTCACGTGCTGTTTTCTGTGACACGTGATGCGTTTGCGCCACCTGCTGGACTGGTTGAGGACGCAGCGGTTGCTTGACAACAGTTGTTTACCAGAGTTACCAAGCATCTTCCTCTTCTCTTGGTTTTATGACGGGTTGCGAACAAACATACACGTCAATACCGCCACCTACTGTGATGGAGTGTGAAGAGAATTGACTGTATTCGCCTATATTCTATATGAAGAAGATTTTGGTTCCAAAATGAGATAACTCCGTTTTTAAAAAAAATAAAAAATCATGTTTTTTATTGTGTTATCATGTTTTATTGTGTTAGTTAGTTGTATTTTTTCAGTTATTATGTCTTAAATCAAACTGCAGTTTGATTGATATTATTTGGAATGCACAATAAAAAACATGATTTTTTTAACAATTTTAAAAACGGAGTTATCTCATTTTGGAACCATACTCTTCATATGTTCATCCACTGTTCCTGATAGATTTCGATACTGTTCTCATTCGTCTACCTGCATTCAATCCATCATACAATAAACATAAATGGAAAATTCCATACATTCTATATTTATTTAGTTCTTCTTTCAGACACCTCCTTTCTGTATCATATGCAGGACATACCAACAAAACCTGTTCTATCGTCTCATCTATTAAACATGCATCACACAAACCTGTATTGTTTCCCTATAATACACAATGTATGATTTGAATGTTCTGCCCTTAAATATGTGTAAATGATCTGTTCCCTGCTACTTATGTGATGAATGACTTTACTTTTCTTTATGCCTCTTTTTATCTTATAATATTGTCTCCCTGTTTTAGCATAGTTACCCAATCATCTCTATTTATAAATGTTCAACGCAGTTGTAAGCGGCACATTCAAGCAATAAGATTCACATTACACACTAGTTCTGACAGATCTTGATGAGAAACTGAAAACGCAAAATGTTGTAATTCTGTTTACTTTATTATAATATGGACAACATTATATAAACTCATAACAGATGCAAGCATTGTTTGACCGTTAAAATGTAGTTTAATCGCATTCAATCTCTCCAGAGAATGAAAGAGTCTCAGACAATCAACAGTGCTGCAAAAACAGCAGCAAACACAAGTAATTGAACAAAGTAATACAAACATATTTTCACATAAAGCATATACAGTTTAGCTTATGAAGATAGTTCACTTCCTTCTGAATGCCACAAATCAAACTATTTATATTCACATTTTTGCATTCACATTCTTCATTGTGTATCTCAAGACGTCTTGATTTCCGAAAACTCTGTTCACACTGGTGAGATTTCTGTTCAGAGCACATATGAGATCCCACACCTGTGTGTGTTTTCTTCTTGTGATTTTTAAGGTTGGAGAGTTTTGAGAAGGTCTTTCCACAGATGGAACAGACATAAGACTTCACTTCTGTATGAATCTTCATGTGTTGGTTCAGGTTATTTGCAGAAATGAAGGCTTTACTGCACTGTTCACACTGAAATGATCTCACTCCAGAATGATAGAGAAGATGATCTCTCCAAGATGTTGCCCACAAAAAACTCTTTCCACACTGATCACATCTGTAAGGCTTTTCTCCAGTGTGAACTCTTATGTGCTCTTTAAGGTGGTCTTTACGATTGAAGATCTTCCCACACTGGTCACATTTATAAGATTTTTCTCCAGTGTGAATCTTCATGTGCCTGTTAAGGTTGTATTCACGACTGAAGGTCAATCCACACTGGTCACATCTGTAAGGGCGTCCTCTAGTGTGAATTCTCATGTGTAAATTAAGTTTGTATTTATATGTGAAGATCTTTCCACACTGAGGGCACATGTGAGAATTGTTGTCTTCATTCTTCTCAGTCTTCAAGCAGGTCACAGATTCTTCTCCAGTTATGAGATGATGGTCTTTCTCCTCCATTTCATTCGGTTCTGAACTTTCCTCTTTCACCTTCATCAGGTCTAAAATGAACAGAGAAAATTTTATAAACATTTCTTTCTAATAACTTCCAATTGTAAGTGCCACCAAATTAATTTGTTTTACTTGAGCAATATTTCATATATATTCCAAGTCACTTTAATGCATTATTACAAAATTAATAATAAATTGTGAATAACTTTTGCACTTTAAGTAAATCCTTATGAAAATTAACTATGGTTTTATTTTAGACTAACTACGATATTTGTAGAAAAACCATAGATTATTTTCCTAAGGGAAGACCTTAAAGGCGCAGTTCTTAATTAACAGCGGCCACTAGTCTTGTAATATAGATTTGCAACGAATCTCTCAGTCCAAACACGACGGTGGCCACCACAGTACAAAAAGATGTGGTTCTCATGTTGACGCAGGGAAGAGATCATGCGGGCATTAGAAAGACTGTAGAAAGAGCGATGTCTTATTTATTACATAAAATAAAAGGTTTGTGGATTTTAAGTATAAAAGTCAGGTAGGAGCTAGGACCTGCGCTAATATTATAAAGACATTCCAGAAGAGAAAGTTCTGGCCAAGAAATCTCGCTCCAGCTGCAAAGACAAAGTTGGCAACCCTGCACTGAACACTTCTGTATCTGTTACAATAGTGTTCATGTCTTTATATCATCACTGGTTAAACATGAAGAGAAGATACACACCTGAATAAAACACATCATCTTCATCTGTCTGTTCTTCTTTGATTTGTGTTTTCAGCTCCATCTCACAGTCCAGCAGCTTCACTGATGTCTTCTGCTCTTCATTACAGACAGAAAGCAGAAGATCTGGAGATGTTTGATCACAGAGAGAAACACCACATACATCCTGAAAATAACATCACAACAAACACAGAATAACATTCAGAGCCTGGATACATCTGTACAAAACTTTCTGTGCAAATCTGTCCAAACCTTTCTGTTGAGTTGGTCTCTCTCTCTGAGTTTTGTCTCCAGTAACTTCACCTCTTTCTTCAGCTGACAGATTTCTGTCATCAAATCATCAATATCCAGCATAGACAGATCAGTTCCTACTGATTTACAGCACATCACATCCACCTGCACCATCATCATGGACATCTGAACACAACATCAAAATTATGTTCATACTCATACATACATAGATTTAATGCCGCCAACAAAAAGAACAAGTTACAGTAAGCAAGAAAACACAAATATGAACAACAAAACGATAAAAAGCAAAACCCCACACTTGCCGCTCTTGAAACTGTGAGCTGCTCTTTATTCTCGTGCTGTTTTATGTGACGTGATGCGTTTGCGCCACCTGCTGGACTGGAGGGTGACGCATCGGCCGCTTTACACAGTCTCATACAAGAGTTACCCACTCATGCAATATGGTCTAAAACTGCAGTCGTTAGATTTTATTATTTTTTAAAGCTCTTATGTTTTAATAAAAGTCAGCGTGACAATTCTAAGCGGTTCAAGCACCGATAATTACATTACGGTTTGATAGAAAAGTTATTATATTAAAATGTAGCTTCAAGAAAATGTACACAGTAGGTAAATTAAATAGAAGAGGTTAATATGATTTCACCATTTCACTAAGTGACACCTCGGAAGTCAGGAAATTCAAAATATAAAAAGTGCATTTGTACAATGTGTTTTCTAGAAACGTGTACAGCATTCAATTAAATTATAATACACACCTCAGTAACATTCAGAACTAAACCACTTCTGTACATTTTTACAGCGTGCCGTGACTTTCTGACAAAGTGCTTGCAGAGAAACTCTGAGCACAGAGCGAATCTACAGGAAATGATGTCAGATAGCTGGTTTAATGGAGTCCAGGAAGGTAAAGAAACATTGTGCATGAGTCAGGCAGTGTAATAACTTGTGTTTAATAGTTCTTTATTATATTTAGTGAGACTTTAGTATTACAGTATATCATTATAGACCAGATGCACATCAGCAGACCCAGACAAACATGAATCACACCTGCTTGAGCCCTTCCCAGAACCATCTCATCAGGGACAGACAACTGAAGAGAGAAGATCGTTTATACTGAAGAACTTTTTTTGCCCATGTAAAACTCTTTCCACACTGATCCTATCTGTAAGGTTATTTTCCAGTGTGGATTGTCATGTGTGCAGCAAGGCTAGATTTATGAGTGAATGTCTGTCCACAGTGATCACATCTGTAACGCTTTTCTCCAGTGTGAGTTCTCATGTGATTTTGAAGGTCATATTTAACAATGAAGGCCTTTCCACAGATGGAACAGACATGAGTCTTCACATCTGTGTGAGTCTTCACGTGCCTCCTCAGGCTATATACAGAAAAGAATGTTTTACTGCACAGTTCACACTGAAATGATCTCACTCCAGAATGATAGAGAAGATGATCTCTGAAAGCCGATGCCCACATAAAACTCTCTCCACACTGATCACATCTGTAAGGCTTTTCTCCAGTGTGAACTCTCATGTGTGCATTACGGTTGTTTTTACAAATGAAGGTCTTTCCACAATGGTTACATTCATAAGATTTCTCTCCAGTGTGAATTCTCAGGTGCCTACTGAGGTGGTATTCACGACTGAAGGTCTTCCCACACTGATCACATCTGTACGGCCGTTCTCCAGTGTGACTTTTCATGTGTAAATTAAGTCTGGATTTAAATGTGAAGATCTTTCCACACCAAGGGCACACATGAGGCATTTTGTCCGTTGCTATTTGAGATTTGTTTTGTGGGAAATTCTTCAAGCAGCTCACAGATTCTTCTCCAGTTATGAGATGATGAGGTTCCTCCTTCTTTTCATTTGGTTCTGAACTTTCCTCCTTCACCTCCATCAGGTCTGAAATGAACAGAGAAAATCATTATGATTAATATCAAATGCAATGAGAGGGTTGCCAACTGAATTTAATAGGTAACAGCAACAAAACAGCTCATACGATTGTCCTTCTGTCAGGATTAGGCTACGTTGTTCTGATAAAGCTCCAAACCTTCTTAACTGGACAAGTTTGAAACAACAGTGATCTGTATCGATCACATTTTGACTGCAGACAATTCATGTGCGCGTTTATTTCTGTTATAGTAATATCGGGTCAATGAAAGAGTATACAGTAGGGGTGTAACCGTCACGGGGAAAATTTCAAATGAAGTCATCATTCCTATGCCCTATGTAGACATTTGGAATGCATTTGGCAAAGGAAGCGACGTAATTTCCTCATTATCTTCAGCTGGCATGCTCCTGAGACAACGATCAGCATTGTGTCCGTCAGCAGATGTCGCTGTTTTAATGGCATAACTTAAGCATAAAACCTAACTGTTTGCAAATAAACATACATTTTATATTTTTAAAAGTTTGTAAAATATGCTATATAATATATAAACACTAATATATATAAAACTTTTAAAAATACAAAATGTATTGTTTATTTGCAAACAGTTCAAGTTGCCAAGTGCATTCCAAATAGGGCTGCAGCTATCGATTATTTTAGTAATCCAGTATTCTACAGATTTTTCCATCGATTAATCGGGTATTCGGATAATAAGTACGTTTTCTTTATTAAAGAGCAATACTAAATATACACGAGAAAATAAGACAGGTCTCTTAAAATGAACAACTAATTTGTTTCCTTTTTAGAAAAATTAACATATTTATTGCTGAAATTGCATACATTCATATCTGTGAAAACTAAACCCATTTAGTACATTCCATTGCCATATTACATTAAAAAATGCAATATAATACAAATGTATAAATAAGAAACATGAATAAAAATAGAACGAATAATTTTAAAGGTAAACAACTAACTTCAGCTTATGCATGATGCATTTAGTTTATCTAAATTAGTTTTAATTTCTTTTTTTAACATTAAATAGTAATATATTTGTCCACATAAAAATACCGAGTTAACCGGACTTTTATTTTGGCAGGTCGTCGGAAGACGCTTATTTTTTAGTGCGTTAGCTTCATTCTGTAAAATGTTCTGAAATAAACTCTCAGAGCAACTCTGGAGATGAAGTTCATGTGTGCATGTCCTCATAAAGCGCAGACGCAGACAAATTCATGAGCATCACGCGTGTAGCGCGTTAAACTGTGCAGTTCATTCACTCAGACACGCAGAACAGACAGATGACATGTGTAAATAACAGGATTCGGCGTCCACAAGTCCGCATCTTGTTTGATGGAGTCAATGCACCCGGAAAATAAGTTTCACTCGCAAAATAGACTAAAACCAAGTAAAATAGCAGTTCACCATTTCAATAAGCTATCAGTTATTTATCAGCATGAGATATGCGTGTGAACAGTCTAAAATGCGTCTCACGGTGAATGTCAATATGTCTTATGTACAGCTGCTTTGTAACAATGAAAATTGTAAAAAACGCTATATAAATAAAGTTGAGTTGAGTTGAATGCGTGAGACTTGAGAGCCCTGTAACATGTATAGAGTTTAGCGGGCTGTGCGTCAGTAATAACGGTCCGTGGGGAAACGCAGCGCTCCGTGTGTACTGTAGTTAAATGGATTAAACGAGGCTTCGAGGCAATAAAAATTGCCTCTATGATTTTTTGTATTCGAATAACTCGAGTTACTCTAGGAATCGTTTCAGCCCTAATTCCAAACGTCTACATAATGGCATGTAAATGCCCTGTTCACTCCAAAGTCTAAACTCCAAGGGCTCTGCCCTTCTAAGGAGTAGGGCATAGGAATGATGACTTCATTTGGAATGTTGCCCATGACGGTTCGGTACTAATGCACGTACCGTTACACCCCTAGTATACAGTGTTTGTATTTACTGTATTATCAGCAAGAGCAGAGAAGTTGGGGTTTCCCCGCAAGTTTTGAAGCACAACAAAATGCTATATTGTTAGGTTTTATTAACAAGGTTATTTGCAAAAGTCTGCCAAATTTATAAATCTTTCTTTTTAATAACATCTAATTTTAAGTGCCACCAAATTAATTTGTTTTACTTTTATTTTGTATCATTTTATTTTGTTTCACTTAATATGTCATAAATATACCAACCCCAAGTAACCTTTGTACTTGAAGTAAATCTACAATATTAGCAGAAAAAACATCGATAATTTTCCTAAGGGAAGACCTTAAAACGTTCATATTGTTTTTAAAAAGAAAGAGAATCATCTTATGTTGTCATCTTTTATATTTAATTTTTACAAGGAACCTCCCAGACATGCCCACTGCATATGACATCATCTTACTGTGGCACATTTCCTCTTTAAAGCTCCAAAGAAATATCTTTTCTAATAAGCACAAGAAAGGAATAGTCAGTTCTACACATATGACCATGTGTGGTTTTTTAGGAAGAGCGAAAGAAGAGGACAGTAAGGAAATTAAAACAATGAAAACTTTGCTGTAAAAAATGTGCCCCGCAAGCAACCCCACCCAACACTGGCCGAAAAAATCTCACTCCAGCCACAAAGTTGGCAAGAGCACTTCTAACAACTACTAATAGTGTTCATATATTTGTGTCATTACTGGAGGGAAGGGAGGAGACACACCTGAATAAATCACATCATCGTCATCCGTTTGTTCTTCTTTGATTTGTGTTTTCAGCTCCATCTCACAGTCCAGCAGCTTCACTGATGTCTTCTGCTCTTCATTACAGACAGAAAGCAGAAGATCTGGAGATGTTTGATCACAGAGAGAAACACCACATACATCCTGAAAATAACATCACAACAAACACAGAATAACATTCAGAGCCTGGATACATCTGTACAAAACTTTCTGTGCAAATCTGTCCAAACCTTTCTGTTGAGTTGGTCTCTCTCTCTGAGTTTTGTCTCCAGTAACTTCACCTCTTTCTTCAGCTGACAGATTTCTGTCATCAAATCATCAATATCCAGCATAGACAGATCAGTTCCTACTGATTTACAGCACATCACATCCACCTGCACCATCATCATGGACATCTGAACACAACATAGAAGAATGTTTACAGACCGAAAAACTTGATTATAATGTGATTACACACGAAAAGAGCTTTGATAAATCTAGAAAAAAACTTTAAGATCATCTCAAGATTTTAAAGCCTCCAGAAAAAAACGAGAAGTTACAAAAAGCGAGAAAAAACACAAATATAAATCACATAAATGATGAAAAACACGAACAACACAAGACTTACTGCTGTTGAAACTGTGAGCTGCTGTTTCTTCACGTGCTGCTGTTTTCTGTGACACGCGGTGCGCTTGCGCCACCTTGAGTGAGACGAAGCGTCTGCTTAACAACAGTTGTTTACCATAGTTACCCACTCATCTATATGGTTTACTATTTTTAAATGTTTTACTTTGGTCATATGTTTCAATAAGACAATGTTGACAATCACATTACACATCAGTTCTGACAGACCTAGATGAGAAATTAATGCTTGAAGATCTCAGGTTAAGAAAATATTAAATCAAAACAAACACAGAACGTTCCCCTAACGTTAGTTTTTAGTTCCCTTTTGGTTAATTTTTTTGGGAACCAAAAAATAAAGTTCTAAGAACGTTCTTTTCGGGTTTTATTTTTATAGAACGTTGCAAACTTTTTTTTTTTAAATAACCAGAAAATAACGTTCCCGGATGGTTATTTTTTGGTAATTTTTTTACAACCAGAAAATAACCAGAAAGTAACGTTCCCTGATGGTTATTTTTTGGTTATTTTTTGCAACCAGAAAATAACCAGAAAACAACGTTCCCTGATGGTTATTTTTGCAACCAGAAAATAACCAGAAACTAACGTTCCCTGATGGTTCTTTTTTGGCTATTTTTTAATGGTAAAATAGTCAAAACTGGTAAACGTCAGCGACATGTGCAATGCCGAAATTAAGATCACATTAACACATGTTATACTGACCAAATGAAACTAATAAATGTGCCCTTTAATGGCTGAAAATAATAAACTAGTTAAGCTTAATGAAAATACAATCATATACAGTATATCCATGTGTATTTCTAGTGTGGTTGTCTGTTACTGTATGTGTGTGCGCACGTGCATTCTCCGCTCTGCCGCGCACTCCCGTCATTTAAAAATTAACGGTCATTTCGTTTTACCTCACCCACTAACACATTAGTTTAGCAGTTTATTTATTTTAATTTTTTATTTAAATACGTACAGATTTGAGAGTAAACTTATATTTTCCATCTCAGACCATGATGTAAGGACTGAAACTCAGGGCTTTTGATTGTTATATCTAAAGACGGAGCCGAGCTATACTTCTGTGGTGAGACAAGAATATTTTTAGCCTGAAGATAATTAAATGTTTATTCTTCTGTCAAAAAACTGCTTTAATTATTGTGTTGAAGTCATTGGTTGTTTTATTTCTATATCTATAATGTCTGATGTTGAGGTAGGCCTACACACAGTGTGGTTTTATTAGAAATGATATAATGTGCTGTTTAAATCGAAAATTAGGCTAACGTTACTTCAGTAATGAAAAAGGAATTATTAGGCTAAAAGAATAATCTAATGCATTGATTTCATCCTCCATATTGTGTGGGATGATGTATTTTACTTATTTTAATTAGATTAGACAAGCGATGGATAAAAACACAGCATGGATGTATTCATTACTGGCGTGTAGTGAGGCCAAACGGACCCAAGAAAAATATTTTAGGCTAACGTTCCCTTGACGTTAGTTTCTGGTTCCCAGAAAGTTTTTTTTAAGGTTTGTTTTTGGTTATCTTTACGGAAACAAAACGTTAGTTTCATGGTTTCTATAACGTTAGGGGAACTAGAAACTAACGTTCTATTTCCGTAAAGAAAACTTTCCTGGAGAACCAAAAACGAACCTTACACAATAACGTTAGGGGAACGTTTTGGGAACCAAAAATGGTTAGGGAACCAAAAATTCTATTCATTTTATTAAAATATGGACAACATTATAAAAACTCATAACAGATGCAAGCATTTTTTTGTTTAATCGCATTTAATCTCTCCAGAGAATGAAAGTCACAGACAATCAACAGTGCAGCGAAAACAGCAGAAAACACAAGTAATATTTTCACATTTGGCCATATACAGCTCAGCTTATGAAAATCTAGTTCACTTCCTTCTGAATGCCTCAAAGTAAACTCCTTATATTCAGTATTCAGAAAAACCCCAAACTGCACAAACCTCTTTTCATTGGCCTCCGTTTCCCAGCACAACAATGATAAAATACTACTATTGCTGAAGTAACATACCTACAAAAGGATTTTGCTGAATTATTACATTGATGTTCTCTGAATGTTTTACTTGTCCAACAAGGACAAACTTCACTAAAAAGATACAGAAGGTCTCTGGGATCTTCTGGTCTGAACAGTTTCATGTAGATGAAGTTTGCAACACTTCTTCATGTGAATCTCAAGACGTCTTGATTTCTGAAAACTCTGTCCACATGAGGAGCACGGGTAAGATATCTGTGCAGTATGACATTTGTGGTGCTGTTTTAATTGGTTAGATGTCGAAAAGGTTTCCCCACACACCGAGCACTTAAGAGATGCCACATCTATGTGTGTTTTCTTATTGTGACTTTTAAGTTTGGAGAGTTGTTTGAAGGCCTTTCCACAGATGGAACAGACATGAGGCTTCACGCCTGTATGAGTCTTCATGTGTTGCTTCAGTTTATTTGCAGAAAAGAATGTTTTACTGCACTGTTCACACTGAAATGATCTCACTCCAGAATGATAGAGAAGATGATCTCTCCAAGACGTTGCCCACATAAAACTCTTTCCACACTGATGACATCGGTAAGATTTTTCTCCAGTGTGAACTCTCATGTGTGCTGAAAGGGTAAACTTACGACTGAAGCTCTTACCACATCGATCACACGTGAAACACTTTTCTCCAGTGTGAATTCTCATGTGGTCATAAAGATGGTGTTTACGAGCGAAGCTCCTTCCACACTGATCACACGTAGGAAGCTTTTCTCCGGTGTGAATTTTCATGTGCCTATTACGTTCGTATTTACAACTGAAGGTCTTTCCACAGTGAGGGCAGGTGCAAGAATTTATGTCTGTTGCTTTGCGTGACAAATTCTTTTCAGTCTTCAAGCAACGCGTAGATTCTTCTCCAGTCATGAAATTACATTCAATAAGTTCTGAACTTTCCTCCTTCACCTTCATCAGGTCTAAAATGAACAGAGAAAATTATTATGAGCAATGAGACAGTAAAAAATACATAGAGCACTTCTTAAAACTATACTGGTAGTGTTCATATCTTTGTGTTAAACATGAAGGGAAGAGACACACCTGAATAAATCACATCACCTACATCTGTCTGTTCTTCTTTGATTTGTGTTTTCGGGATCTCGCTGTCCAGCAGCTTCACTGATGTCTTCTGCTCTTCATTACAGACAGAAAGCAGAAGATCTGGAGATGTTTGATCACAGAGAGAAACACCACATACATCCTGAAAATAACATCACAACAAACACAGAATAACATTCAGAGCCTGGATACATCTGTACAAAACTTTCTGTGCAAATCTGTCCAAACCTTTCTGTTGAGTTGGTCTCTCTCTCTGAGTTTTGTCTCCAGTAACTTCACCTCTTTCTTCAGCTGACAGATTTCTGTCATCAAATCATCAATATCCAGCATAGACAGATCAGTTCCTACTGATTTACAGCACATCACATCCACCTGCACCATCATCATGGACATCTGAACACAACATCAAAATTATGTTCACACTCATACAGCGCATCACTTCATCGGTAGCACACTCGTTATTATGATGCATCATAGGGATTGAATGAGTGCACTCAATAATGTAATGTCCACTATGAATTCGGACACGACTAAAAATGGATGTCCCCTCAAATAGTGCACTGTTAGGCTATAGGGGGCTATTTCGGACACAGCCATTGATATAATCGCAATATTTTAAAGCGATCATTAAAAACAAATGTTACTGTAAGCAAGAAAGCAAACACAAATATGATTCACAAAAAATTATGACAAGCAAACAACACAAAACTTACGGCTGTTGAAACTGTGAGCTGCTGCTTCTTCACGTGCTGTTTTCTGTGACGCGCGCAGCGTTTGCGCCACCTGCTGGACTGAAGCGATACTCAGCGGCTGCTTGACAACAGTCATGTACCATAGTTACCCACTCATCTCTCGCAAAGATTATAGATATTAACAAGATGCGCCCCTGCCATTACAGTGAATGAGGAATGTAGTGATGGGCGCTTTCGAAATAGTCTTCATGAAGCTTCGAAACCCTTTTCGAATCTTTTGGCATTTGGCATACATTATAAGATGAGTGGGGGAAAGTTTCAAAGGTCATTTGTATTGTGTGATGGCAAATCATAACATCCCATCAATGTTAAAAAACCTGGACTTCCTCGCCCTCATTTAGATTGGGCATAGCTGGTGCAGCCAAAACATGTTCATAAGGGATGTGTGCGTTTCACATTATAAATATCACACTATAAATGAGGAGCTTGGTTCCAAAGTGAGATAACTCCGTTTTTAACATTTTGTCAAAAATCATGTTTTTTTATGGTGCATTCCAATTAATATCAATCAAACTGCAGTTGGTTTGTTTTGATTTAAGCCATAATGCCTATAAAATACAGCTAACTAACACAATAAAAACACGATAACATAATAAAAAACATGATTTTTGACATTTTCTAAAAACGGAACCAAACTCTTTTGGAACCAAACTCTTCAAATATTCCCTAAAAATTCTGGCAATATGGCCAGTATTAAAAGATTTAAGAGAATTACATTTATAGAATGTATTAAAGTTTTCAGCTTGTATGTTAAACTGTTTGTATCACTATGTGTTAAAGTAAATGAATGTACACAGATTATTTTCAGGTGTAGTTTCAGGTTTATTTTAGGATGAACTCACCTGTGTTTGAAATGATCAGAAGTGACGCGGCCACGAGGTGACGCTGTTCTCCGCTTTGATATCAAACCTATAATAACCTGTAAACGAATTTTTTGCGTTCATACAGTGTGACTACGAATAACTTGTGTTTTGAAATATTTTCTACAACACGATGTCATTATCAGCAATCTGTCCGGTGGTGTTACCTTCAAACTGCGTTTTTAGACATTTTCATTTTGTTCAATCAATTAAGTTGTATTTCTGTTTTACTGTTTGAGTGAAGCTATCTGCAAAAACTCAAGCGTCTTCCCGAAGACTCGTCAAAATAAGTCCCGTTAAACTGAACACTGCCAGTGTAGTGTAGTGTACTATAGTATTTGCTATTAAATATTGTAGTGCCCTTGTAGTAAATTGATAAACACTGTATACTATAGTTGCACTATAGTATCTAAGAATTTTATTGCAGTTTACTATAGTAAATACTATAGTACACTACACTATGCTGTTCAGTTTAACGGGACTACAGTATACCAGTGGTTCTCAAACTGGGAGCCGTGACCCCCTGGGGGCCCCAAGATGGATCCAGGGGGCCACAGATTTTGTGGCATTTTATGAAATATAGAAATTGATCATAGATTTTATGCAATCAAACATCAGAAAAATGACACCACCAACCAAAAGAATTGAGGTTCCAGCATTGTATAACTGAATGTTTTTGGTTTAATTAAAATTCTAAGTTTAAGATTATACATCTTTATATGGGGGGCCGCAAAGCAATGCACTTAACACAAAGGGGCCTTACAACGAGAAGGTTTGAGCACCACTGCAGTATACTACAGTATACTACAGTAACTTATGTGGACAAATATACCACTATTGTATAGTAAAAAATAAAAAACACAGAACGTAGAAAAATTAAAACAAATTTAGGTAAACTAAAAATGATATGGCCCTAATGTATCCATCTGTATATAACATTTGTCATTTACCTGCCTATTTATGATGAACTGCACTTGCACATTTTTTTTAATGATGACAACAGACGATGTATACTTGTGCTCCTACAGTTTGGCCTGTGCTACTAAACTTTAAACCTATCTAGCACCAGTGCTATGTGCAAAAAAAGTTAACTTACAGCCTTAACACTAATAATTACTGCTTGCCTTTGTTTAATAGCAGTCACGGCGAGTAGGCCTATAACCAAATTCAGGTGGCCAAAGCGGACACTAGTTAAAATGCTTAGAAGCAAACTTGACCAATCTAAATCCGAAACAATTATATTGAGAAATCAAATGAAATATATATTTCTATCTGTGGACAAGTAATTTTTGTACTCGGACAAGTGAATGACGAATTTACTTGTCTGAAGGACAACCACATGACAATGCTTAATGTCAAGCCCTGTTTAATGTAACATATTTATTCCTCTGCGAGGCACGTTGTAAAGGTTTAATGTACACACAAGAGATTGTCATGCTGTTATTTTGTTGTTTTACTCTTTTTAGAAGAGAAACCACGGAAGAGAGGCGTGCGTGCCTTCTTCAAGGCATTGAAGCGGTCATTGACAGGGAGCAAAAAAGGGAAGGATCGACGCAACCAACGTCTCTCTGATTCCGAGTCGGACCCGTCCTGCTCTAGACTTGTCAAGATGATTCGCATCCTGCTCTATCAGCTCACTGGGATGATTCAGAGATGGGGCCTATCCCAGGTCATATCTACACAATCTGAAGAGCTGGCCGAACCTCAACCGGCACCCGTCCACTCAGGTCCATGTCATCTGGAACAGATGGCAGATGTTGATTTAAGCGGGCCAACTAGAGGTGAGTGTACTGTCAATCATACATTGCCATTGTATTTTGATTTCTTTGATTTCTACACTGTGAGTCAGCATCTAATATCTAAACATTTATATTTTCTTTGCATATGTTTTTTAGTTCCATTTGATTCACTCTATGAACTCAATGGAAAGAAGCTGCAAGGAGGAGTTATTTTGGCGACTCGGAAATCTGATGGACAAAAAGTAAGTGTGATTGAGTCCTAACATATAGATCAGCGTACACTGGATAAAACATTTAAAACATTAGCATTTTGAGTAATATGCATACAAGCGTAAGTTTGTGGATCTTATTTATTTACAAATGCTTACGTATCTTTTCTTTTTGCAGGTCATCATCAAAGTTGTACCCAGGATGCCAGAGAGAACATATATTCAATGTGTAAATTGAAAAGACAGAAATAATTGTAATGTACAGTGGGGTCCGCAGGTCACATTGAAAATCTGGGCAAAACCTGGAAATGAAGCTTTTAGTTTGTGAAAATATGTAGTTATTTAGTCGATCGTGATGAATTCTTATTGCAACCGACAGCTTAGTTCTTCAATTAGATGGCTTTGTGTTGTTTCCAGGCAGACCGTTACATAACGCCACACACACGTCTTCTGGAAATCCTGAGGCATTCGAGTCAGATGACGAGTTTAAAATCGCTCGCCTGTATTCTATAAAGTGTGCCTTATGCGTCCATCGTAAACCCAAAGTTCCTGAGACTTCTGACTGCAGTATATCAAGAGGTGAGAGACGTACATGACAACATTAGTGTGCCACACGAAGAGAACACAACACAAAGTGTGCCTTATGTGTGAGACGTGCAGCCAACGGTGAAGACACAGGAAGGCATTCTGTAAGTAGACTTCATCAAGATGTGTTGTAATGTGAGAGATTGTCGTGCCTTGATTTTGATGTCACAACATATTACTCTCTCTCTTTTCAGATGAGCCACCACCATGGAAGATCGCTACACATGCATTAAGCAGCAGAATTCAGCAGGAAGTGAATCCACTCGGACCCATCCTGCCCTGGGCCTCTGGGAGATCATGCTTTTTATTAATCTAACCCTCAATTCCAGTCCTCGCGCCCCTTGTCCCAGAATGTTCGAGATGTCTCCTGATATATAACCTTATTCAACTCAGCAGCTTGTTTGTTATGGAGACATCTGGAACATCAGGCTTCATGGGGCGCCGCACAGACCGGTCAGCGTCTGACATCCCAGTACTGCGAGAGCAGATAAGCTGTATGCTTGCTTTCACATCGCTCTCATGATACCGTGATGTCACTCGCCGATCGCTCCGTCTCTTTTTATTTGTCAGTTGTTTTTTATCATTTCAGGTTTTAAGGTGAGTATGAAACTACACATCTTAAGAAGAATGAATGTTCATTTTAGAATGTTTGTTTTACTTGAATTGGTCATGAGAACCGCATTCACAGAAATTCTACATAGTGTGTACGGAACCAAACTAAACTAGTTGATGATGTCACAGGATGCGTGTAGATGATGGTGGGTAGTGTCAAGCGGTGTAATGTCGAGCAGTTTTTTAAAGATGCTGCACTGTCAGTCATCACAAATGCGGGAGTGACTCCTGTTCCGTACACACGTCAAATGATTATTTAGGGGATTGACTCCAGAATGTGAATGCGCTTGACATTCCTGAAACTTTGCAGCGTGTACATGGGCACAGTCGCAGATAGACTGACAGACAAAGTTTTGAGTGTGTGTATGTGCGAGTGATAGAATGATAGAGAAACAGAGAGAGATGTATAGCGTGCGTGCGTGCGTGTGTGTGTGCGCGTGTGTGTGTGTGTGTGTGTGAGAAGGATAAACCCTACGGTATGGGGACAAAATGTGTGTGTGTGTGTGTGTGTGTGTGTGTGTGTGTGCGCGTGTGTGTGTGTGTTCATGTTTGTATATCCCAGTGGGGACCAAAACCTGAATGCACACCAACACATGGGGACTCGTGTCACCGTGGGGACCAAAAAAGTGTTCTATGATCTTTAGGTTTAGGGGTTGGGTTAGGGGTAGGGGATAAAATATACAGTTTGTACAGTATAAAAAACATTACGCCTATGGACTGTCCCCACGGATATAATAAACCAGACGTGTGTGTGTGTGTGTGTTAGATAAAGAATGAATTGGAGAGTGAATGCCCCTTTCCAAGGATCGCCACCTTGACGTGGTGGAAAGGCTTGTGTGTTCCAGTAATCCCAAGAGTAAATCAGTCTGGAGTGTTTCACTTCAGATTGGCATGCTCACGGGGGAGGTTCCAGACTAAGTGCGATCCAAATGGTTATCAACAGAATAAATTGTTTACACAGTTAATAGTTTGTCTTTATTTGATCACAATAACTGTAAAAGATTTGAAAGGTTAGTCTGTTTATGTAGTCATATCAAAAGATATTAGTGGGATGGGTGGGTTGTGGGGGGAGTTCTCTGGGTTCGGGCTGAATTCTGGGCTCTGAGCCTCCTCGACACCAAATATGCATTTTATTTGCTAAATCCATTTACAGTACATGTGTCCATTAAGTGTGAACTAGCCACAGCTTTTGCTCCTTTCCCCTTTAATTTCTTAAAAATGTCTGCAAAAGAAATGTTTTATTGCTCATTGCTCACTTTAATCTGTGTGTTCATGGTAAGCAGTGAGTACGCTGAATTTACTGCAGTATTTTATACTAGTCTTGACAATTACTCATGTAAAATATCCCTAGTCTTTGGTCATTTTTGTTGTTGCCATGTGTTTACACTGTTATGGTGGTGATGTGAGCTTTGTGTTTTTGTTATTTAGCCCTGATGACCTCACAGGTAAAGTATACTAAAAATAGACACATTGTTGTGTCAGTAATAGTTTTGTACTCTCTTATAAAGGTGCTTCATCATGATGCCGTGTGCGGGAATGACCTGTAGGCTACACTACAACCTTTCTGTTACGTAAACTTGGCGAAGTGATATGGAACTGTAATGTGGTCGGCAGACCCGGAACACCTTCACAGGTGTGCATTTACCAAAAGTTAATGCATACCTGAAGAACGTTTGTCAACCAATCCGATTGAAGCATTCAACATCCCCGTGGTATAATCGAAAGTTAATGCACACCCGAGGGTTTCCAACTTTAGGAATTGACTCTTGATTCCCAAATGCATCGTAAGAGATCTCAGTGTCTTCAGTAATCTTCTCAAGACAAAAACACACGTCAATACTTCTGTTTTACAACTTCAACAACACCTTCAGTAAATGAAGAGGACAGTGTCACTATCTCTCATGAGGTGAAAGTGTTTAATGCTTTAATTAGCTTTAAACTGTTAAGTCAATTGTTGAAACTGTGTATTGCCCTTTCTATGTAATTGCTTCTTAAAGATAAAGTGCAATTATTTCTCAGTCACGCAGTTTAAATAAAAGCAAGATATACAAGAATTTTAGGGTCATTCAATCATTCTTCATTTTTTAGTTTTCCACATGTTATAATAATAATAAACTCATAGAAATTATTGAATTACACAAATGTAACTATATGGGGCAGTTTCCCAAACAACTTGCACTGACATATATATCAAACATATCTGTGCGATTGTTCTGTCTCATGAGGCACCCCGTCATTTTTTTGGTAAAGTATGTTTTTTTAAAATGACTTAAATATGGGAAACCTGCACCCCTATGGGAATTATGTTGTTACGTTAGCCAAATAATCCTTTTTCAAAAACATTTTTTATAACATTTTTGTTTTGTGATAAGAAACATATGTGTTGGGCTGTTGGCACGATTACATTATTCTTCACATAACTCTTTTTATACATTGAAAAATATTTCACTGTACAAAACATTTCTTCAGATAATTTTTTATTTTTGTGTTAACAGAAGTGTATTAGTATTTGTCGTTTTGCTCCAGACATGATTTATAATGCAAGTCATTTAGGGCTTTAATCTTGAGATAAATGTGAACTTTAATTGCAGATTAATGATTGTTGTCTGGATGAGGTGTGTCTGATGTTGTGCGGGATTGGGCGAGACGTCTGAGGTGTGAGGAGATCTGTTCTGTTTTATTGTTGTGTTACTGATTCATACGCATCAGGACGCTGGATTCATGTGTCACTTATAACAGCATCTTCAGAGAAGTTTGTGGATTTATTTGTGTTATATTCCTAAAGTTCTGTGATGACCGTGAGTCGGAAGGGTTGTGAACACTTCATATATGAGGCGTGTGTTTCAGCAGACAAAGCAAACGTTATTTCATCGTCCTTACTCGACAAAATCAACTTCTGTACAATTATATCAGATTGCACTTTCAATCCTGAATACTGAAAAGCTCAATTCAGCACAAAAATAAAAAAGACTTATGACTGAAACATCAGATAAAGGAATTAAAAAGCACATGAAACATGTTTACAATCATGCTGATCAAACAAAATTCATATGTATATTTCATTTAAAGGTTCAAACGTCCGGACCAGCTGATTGCAGAACAAGAATGAAATATCA